>NW_010308528.1:0-21459 GCF_000700745.2 Antrostomus carolinensis
TTTGGCTGCCAACCAAGTGAAACCACCACATACACATTTGAAGCAGTCTTCAAGAGACATATGCAAACTGGTAAAGAAAGCTGCAATGCTCCTTTCCACTAACTGAATCTAGTTGAAATACTACAGCTAATTGACTGTATAATATTATTTGCCTGCCTGAGAGGGAAGCTGCATCTCATAATCTCACACAGTTAACTCCAGGTGAAACAGAAGGGCCTTAATATAGAATAAATCACCCCCAATTAAAACCCTTTTATCATCCACTTCAGTCCCACTAGTCACACAACTGCTCCAGGAATCCATCTCACCCATAGACAAGGTGACAAACCAGGACAGAGTGAGAATAGAAGCACAGAATAGAATGGTTTGGGTTGGAAAGGACCTTAGATCATCAAGTTCCAACCCCCCTCCCACGAGGGAAAGATCCTATTGACAAGGAGACATTTCAGAACACTAAAAGCACACACTTTGGAAGAAAAGGGAAGAGCTTGCACCAAAACACAGAGCAACAGCCTATATTCTGCCCTCTGAAGTTGGACTGGACGTTAATGCTGGTCTTTGGTAGATGAAGAAATACTGAAAACAAGAGGTGAAAAAAAAGAACATCCTTAGGAGAGGGCATGTACCCTTCACCTGCCCTCTGGATCCCATCTACTGTCCCAGCTCTCACAAAGGGGAGCGTGATGGGTCCTCAGCACGAGTGTAAACGAAGCAGTTAGCAGGGGTTAAGCACAAACACAGTAAAAGCCCTGGTCACTTATTTGTATTCCGAAGCCCAGAGCTTCGCTGTCTTTAACATCAACTTCAACGAAGCTTTTTAGTTAAAATTAAACAATGGTTCTTTAGTTTTGAAACAAAATTTCTCCAGGGTTTGCCTCTTGGGTTTTCTTTCCTTTTAACTGAATTAAAGATTCTTGTTCCACAGTTGTAGCACAGCACTCACATTAACTTGTAATGAATCCTTAAAATGCAAAAATAAACCCCAATATTCTTTGCTCTGTTGAGTTCTCGTCACACTTCGATTATTTTAATACAAAGTACATTGGAATTGCACAGAGAACTACTTTTGCTTTAAAAAGTCATAGTCCATAAATCAACCATCGAAAGTACACACAAGGACTTTTTAAAGAGCACCAGGGCACATATTTAATGGATATGTTCAAAATAATAACTCTACATTAGCCAGAAAAAAGTTCTTATTTCACACTCACATAGTAACTTGGGAGTTATAAATCACTCCAAAAGAGAGAGACAAAGCTATGAATCATGACTTGAATAAAGTCTAAAGAAAACTTCTCAGGCTATGAAGTTATTTCATAGAGATGCCTGTTACACAGCTGACGATGCAGCCCCTTGACAAGTCTACTCTTCAAAACCACAGCACGTGTCACCACCTGCTGCAAAGCTACACGTGGCTGAGTACAAAAGGAGGAGAAAAACAGTCAAACAAAAATGGCACGTCCTTTCTGCTCCCAAGTTGATTAAAGGAGAAAGCTTGCGATAACCAGGTGGAGAAGGGAACTAGGAGAGCTTTTGTCTTCCCACTCTTGGACCCTATGCAGGGACTCCACAAGAACCTTGGCAAAACAAGCATTTCCACAGCTGCTCTCTGACGTACCTGTTATGCACATGGAGGGAGTTTCAGAAAGGTGGTGGGAAAAGCTCAGGAGTACTGCATGGCTTCTGTCACACACCTTGCTCTCCATGTAGATGCTTCACTGGCTGCAGAATGTACCTGAGCCCAAGCAACTGCCCAAAGTCACACAGGAAGGCTAAGATGGAAACAGGAGTTGAACCCAGACCTCCAGATCCTGGTGAATCGGTGCCAGACAGAAAGGGTTACTCGAGGAAAGAGCAACAAACGGCATGGAAAGCAAGCAGACAAAGTCAGGTAAAACGAATGAAGTGTCATGTGGACCCAAGGGAAAGCATCAGAGAATAACTGGAAAAGAAAGTCATGTAAAGAGCGGAGGGAAGAGCAGGGAAAGGCGGGGAGGGTTGGGAGGGGAAGAGGAAGGGAGCAAAGCAAAGGAGGTGGAGAGCGTGCAGGTAAGCCACGCTGAGAAGCAGTGAAGAGTTGTTAGGGTAAGCGTGCTGCAGCTACCACAGGTGCCACAGGATGAATTAAAACAAACAGAAACTGAGTTTCACAAACACATAAAGCTGTCCTCTGTAATAGCATCAGGAACGGGAGAAAACTGCAGGTATGAAATGCTTCTGTCACAAACTTGGGGTCACCTGACAATTGTGCTGCACAGAGAAAATACTGGTAGTCCCACTAAGGAGTAAATTGATCCATGCTACCTGGGTTGCATTCCTTGCTTCAATTATAGGAGTAGGCTACAAGTACTGCTAACTACACACATGGTATGTTTTTTCCTCTTTCCACAAAAACCAGGATCCTGGCTCTGGACTAGTCCCATCCTCTCCATTAAGTCTGATTCAGCTTGAGAGTCTTCAAATGTCAGCTAGGAACTATTTAAATGCCAGTGTTCTAACCATAAGTCCTTTAAAAGTATTTCCATTAATGGAACACTCACAGCACCTTATTAAAAGGACAGGATACTCATCTGTTTCTGCAGCTGTTTCATCTGAGCTGTGTGTGCACTTCGTATGCGACAGACAGAAGCCTCCTTGAGAACATGGTTACTTGGTAAATGAAGAAGAGAATAAAACACAAAGGTGCAGTGGGTTTACACTCAACCACTGTAGAGATCAGAGGTTTTTATAAGGCTTGGTTAATATAATATTTTAAAATCTGTTTTATTAGATCACTGATGTTAATACGTTCTTTCACTTAATATAGTAACGGAGAAACACTGACATGATCCCATATATGCTGAATACTTTTTTTGGTCCAGAATATGTCTCTGTGAAAGATACATCAGCCACTACCAATTCATATAGTTAGGAATGATGTACTTTGACGTTTTATCATCACCTTTTAGCTCTATTCTTTCAACAGAGACTATAAATTGTTTCATATGAAATGTGAACTGTTTCATCCACATTGTTTAATGACGATACTGAGAACACCATGTGCGTGAAAACTACCATTAAATATTAAATAATAGCACTGAACAAATTCCTGTGTTTTCCCAATGATTTGTGTGGTGATTTACATATTTTAGGTTTAGGATAATAGCTCCTTTTTCAAAGACTAAATATGTGTAAAGCCTTGAGCTTCCAAATCCACATGTCTGTACTTAAACTTAAACACATGACTGAGTCTAACAAAGACACAGTTAAGTGAGTATGTGCCTGATGGATTTGGTCTATTCATGAACATGTTCTTTGACTTTCCAGCAAGCAGGTGCCAGAGGCTCAGTAAAAGAAATGAAACTAAGACTGTATGCTTAAGAAGGCTAAGCATGTATGTTAGTATGACTTGCTGAAAAAAATATATACACCTGTGGTGGCTTCACCCTTTTGGTCTGCAGCCAAACCCAGTCGCTCTCTCGCTCTCCCCCCCGTCCAGAGAGTAGTGGAGAGAATTGGAAGGAAAAGGGCAAGAAGACTCATGGGCTGAGATAAAAACTATTTACTAACTGAAATAAAATGATAATGATAGTAACTGTAATAACAGAATATACAGATGAGTGATGCCCAGTGCAGTTGCTCACCACCCGCCGACCGATGCCCAGCCTGTCCCAGCCAGTGATCCCGGAGCAGAGACCGTCCCCAAACCCAAACCCTGGAAGAGTGAGAGTCCGAGTGATCCCTGAGAGAATCCCCCTGATTTCTGGTCACCCCTGGTTAATGTGCTGACATGAGGTGCTGTGATCTGGAATATCTCACTGACACATCCAAATGCCAGTTTGGGGTTTGCTGTTCACTGCGCTTCCCCCTCCCAGTCCTGATGCAGCTGTGAACCAGCCAAACACAGTGGCCTTGGGCTCCAGCAGGAACTCGTAACATCAGCACTTGATCAACATTCCCCTCGTAACAAATCCCACACTGAACCCAAACCACAGCTATTCCAGCTACTGAGGAGAAAATTAACTCTGTCCCAGCAAAACCAGGACAACACACTTAAGCACATTCTGAAATTTGGCTATTCTGATAGTGGTTCATCTTGACTTCAGACTCCACGTCATCTGCAGAATCCCACACCTCTTCTGGAAAGATCCTTTCTTACGGACCACCCTTTGGCACTGAGATCTCAAAATTCAGACCTGACAGTGCTTACAAAACCTTTAGCTGAGCTCTGAGTTAAGAGGAGAAAGCGATGCTGTGTGATTCAGGGATGAATTCAAAACACAAGCCAAATAAAGTGAGACCAACAGAGGAACGGAGATCTTGATGCACTGACTCGCATCACAGTATGATCCACTTCTTTAATTATATTTTAAATATACTAAATAGAGAAGAAATTGAATCAACTTATTTGGAAATTTAGACAGCTATGTGGCTTATGATATAAATAAATATATCCACATTTGTGCCTCGACTAAACAAAATTTATAAAACTTTTATTTATTAATATATTCAGACAGCAGCATATTTAGACTCTGGCAGCAAAAATGATAGAGATTAACACTATTTAAATAATTGACCTGAAACAAATCAATAGGATAAGAAAAAGAGTATTTTCTACTTCACATCTCTACTCTGCCTTAAAAAGCCTATTGATTTACCAGTATTATTCTTTGTTAAATGCACGGTACGCTTAATGTCAGTCATCCTAAATTATTGCCAGAATACCTTAAATTAATTTCCTATGATTTTACCCTTCATAAGAACACTTAGCAGCTACTGTAAAGGATAAAGCAACATCAGAGATCTGAAAAGACATTAAGAATATCTTCCTGTGGGAAACCACGTTACCACCACATTCATCTGGAAACAGAAAGTTATTATATGGCAGACAACAGAAGCCTCATTCCAGAGAGCCAGGAGGATGGAGGAGAAAGGAAGAAAACACAATTTATTCCCATCTATCTGCAAACTGTGCCACTGTTTGTGCAGAAATAAAAATGAATGCTCTAACCACTAGGTGTTTTTAGACAGTTTTAACTCTCTGCTGATGGCTATTTAAAAGAAAAGTCTGATTTTTCTTAAGAAACACAGCACTGTAGAAACTGTTGTACCAGATCAGGTGTGTGGTTCATCCATACCAGTACCCTATGTCTGCTTTAGGGAAAAAAACAAAAACCAAATAAACAAACAAAAAAACCCAACCCCCAAAACCCAAGAGCAGCCAGATGACAGCTAATCCACGCTTTCATTTGAAATACTCCTTCTAATTAGCAGCTCGTTTAGAACTTGATATGTGAATTTTTACATCACATCCACAGTTTGTGAGTAATATCTATCGTAATGCTGGGTATTATTCTTATCCAATATAGTATTTTTAAATAAAAATATTTCCTTTTTGATGCAATAAGGAAATCACAGCTTCCTTTGTTTCACGTGAATTTTTTCAGATCCCTCACCATATTTTTTTTCTTTCTCTGCAGTTTTCCTAAAACTACAACGTCTCTTTCTGAGATGTGATTTCAAAGAACCATAGATGAGCTCAAACTCTTGACTTTATAGTCCATGTGATATTGACCATTCTTTATCTCTACATATCCCATCTCACTGACGTTTTTCATGGCCTCTGCTGTAGCAGCAGAAGAGGTTTTCACAAAACTGGCTTCATCAATGTTTTTTTTAAACCTTTATCACTACAGTAGCACCCTGTAAAGTATTTCAGTTCAGAATTTACCTACCATTCTCCAGTGCTTTCACTTTACCAGCATTAACTTGATATTGCATCATCTGGATGGTCACTCAGCTTTCTCCACAAAACCTTCGACTTTTTTAGAAACTATGAATATACAGTGAATTTTTCATCAGTTAATCTTGCAATCCCACTGAGCACCCTTTTATTCAGCACTTTATTATTATCTGTCTTTGCCATATTTTGTCATATTGATACGTTCAAACAATTCTAGCAATGAGAAAAAAATAATTTCCTCAGATCTAGGTTTATTTCCTTAGAAAGAAGTTAGATGCTCTCTACCTATTACCCCCTCATGCTTAATGAAAGCTACAATGACAAAATAATCTGAAATGTTCCAAAATATTATTTACTATGTATTTGCTTTTTAAAAAGACATATAAAAATGTATATATGACAAGGAACATACACAGACAGACTCTGGTTACCAAACATGGCATGATGTGTTAACTCCTCTTTTACATTCCTAGGATTCAACAGAAAACAAAATGAAAGAAAATAAAATATCTGTCTGCATGCATAAAAACTAGAAAAGTTATTATCTGAGTAGCACATAACCTGCTATCAGTATATTGCTGGAGAACAGTTCCAGCTGCAAAACTACCATCACACTAATAATTTAAAAAAAAAATATTTTGGAAAAGAAATGCTATCTCCAGAGATTCTCAAAGATAAGGGTAAATTTAAACAATTGTAGCTATAAATCTAAACATTTCCTATCTCTCTGAAAGGCATTATTGCATCCTAGGGAAACGTGTGCACCAAGTACATTGAAGCACTCAATTTAAAAGTAATTGAGTGGTGTCAGGCACCACTAATGATCTTATAAGTGCATTTTAGTGCTTATTGTTAATGAAGAAATACATTCAATCTTTTTCTGGCACGTTAATTATTTCTGTATTAAATAGTTTCCTATATTTTTGTGCCACAATCACAACGATAGCACATCAAAAAGTGCACGTGTACAATTATCACTGGATCAAGTATTGTGAATTTTTATATATATATATTTTTTTTTATGGGTAAGTTACCCAATTCACCAAGCTTCAGAAGAAACCAAAAAGAAACTGCACTCAGTGTAGAGTCTTCAGGTTTGGCTGGGTTAACAGGCTGATTATGAAAAAACTGTATGGTTTGATATGAATGTCTTGCCTGTTCCCTGCAGCAGGAAGAGCAACAGCTAGTAGCACACTTCCTCAGTTGGCTTGGCCTCCTCTCCAACACCGCACCTCAAATGCCACCCACTTCCAGAGGGCAATTCCTGCTTCTCTTTAAATGGTGATGCAGGCCACTTGCCTCAGTGGGTCAAAAGAAACCTCAGATGTTTTGCCAACGTCATCAGCTTTTGTCAAAAGGTTGAGTAGTTCTCCCAGTCTGTTAGACCTCAGACAATACAGAAAATAAACTGGGTACGGAGTGAGGGTGATTTACCCTCTCTTGTGATGAGACACCTATTTCAGAATGTGGCTCAGACACATTCCTTGGCTACTATGACAAAGCTATTGCAGTAAGCACAGCTGTACCTTTCCAGAGAGGAGATAAAAACCAAACCAAACCAACCAAATCTCTGTGGATTTTAAGGTACCTGTAGCTCTCCCTTATCAATTTTCAGCCAAAATGACTAAAGGGAAAGAAAAGGAACAAGTGGGATCTCTCTCCAGTGCTCCATGCACCCTTCACGTGTTTTACATGCAATGATAAAACACTTATTTAGAAAAATGCCACAGCAAAAAAGTGTTCCAGTAGGAGCTAACAGAGTGAGAACAACTGCACGTGGTTCCTCATGTGGAATGGTGAATATAGGATATGGGATCTCCTCATCAACAGAGATCCACTGAGAGGAGGGATTGCAGCCCACCAGAAATCCATCACACAGCCCTGGTTTTCTCATCCCATACTACTGTCTGAATTCAACCTGGAGACTTCATCTCCCCCAGCACCCACCTGCCTGACCAGCTAGGTCTATCCAGACTTGCAGAACAGCACTGTACACATCAAACTGCCTGTTTCCACTCCTGCTGGCAGGTCTTCATACATGGAGGATAAATAGAGGAGCACAGAACAGAGAGCTTCACACAACATACACTTTAGCTCAAACCAGAGGATTTCCTGCCTTGGATAGCTTCTCCTAGTTAGCCAGGCTCACAAAGCATAGAAAAGCTGAAGTGAGGAGCAAGCAGTCACTTCTTCAATAAACTTAGTGGATTTCCAACCATTTCTGTCAGCAGGTGGAGCAGCAACAGCATTAAATATGGACAGGTAAGTATCTCCCTGTATTTCTCTGCTAACTACCAAAGTAATATTTGCCTGTTAGTCACTGCCTGCTGAAATGACAGAGGAACTATTGCTGCTTCTAGGGCTCTTCCTTCCACTGGGAAACGGAAGAAAGCAATTAGAAACCTCTGATCATCTAATGCAAGGCTGACAAAGGTAAAAACCAAATTTCTCTCATCTTGGCAAGAGGGTTCCCTTTGCTTTCAGAAAACATCTGTGGAAACTTTACTTTAAAAAATTCCCAGGTGAGAAAAAATAGCGTATAGAAAATCACCCTAATGGCACCACACCTACCAGAAAAAGTTATGTGACTCGGCTGTTCTTAATGTGAGAGATCTGACTGAGATCTCTCTAGTCATAAGGAGAGGTTCAGAGCAGCTCAGTATTCAGAACAGGAGACTAGATCAGAACATGTGGATTTTGAGCTCTGTATAAAGTATTCTGTACTGGCATTTCCCAACAGAACTCAATGCAATTGTTCCAAAATAGATAGAGCTATCAAATAATACATAAAACTATCAATAACTGAAGGTATCCAGGGTGGACAACTGCCTAAATGTAAAAGCTTTTCCCTGCATTCTTTGCATCTTGCACAGTGATTCTGAGCCTTTAAAAATGGTAAGTCAAGCATGCAAGGCCCCTTCTGAGAGCTCAGCTTTGGTAGCCTCTCCCTCATATGTTTTTAGCAAACACCACTTAAATCTGTAAAAAGTGTGGATAAGCCATGGTGATTTCAATGAGAAGAATATACTCAGTCATTTCATGAGTTATAAAGGACAAATGTGTCCAGTCATTTTCACTAAATATACAATAAATATTAAAAAAACTTGATTGAAAAAGGGTTGGCTAAAATTATGTCCACTTACCAGCAAAAGGAGAGAATGGTGTTTGAATCAAGATTAAAACAAACCTGAAATTCAACAAGCTTACTCTTGAACAGACAATTCTAGTACAAAAGATTACATTTCACATTACATTCTTTTCAAACTCAGATTTAAAAACCTGCTCCTGACTCTTAAGTGAGTTTACAACTCATGATTCTAGGCAAACAGGAAGAATTACAAAACTGTGCTGTTGGATGACATCTACTCAAGTTTTAGACCACAATTTGTTATTGCACACTTAATTACTAACACTTAAACAGCAGTGAGAAGTGTCAAATGCTATGGAAAGCATAATTTATTTCTCCTGACAGATATTAATTGGCCTGTATTAATGACATTTGGAACTATTACTAATGAGGAAAAATAGCCATCCCAGCATGTCAGCAATATCTGCAGTGAGAGGACAGCCTTCTAGCCATTAAAAATAACAATGAGGGAAGAGGGGATGTCACATCATAAGACAAGAAAAGCTATTTCTCAAAGAGGATGTTTATGACTAAATTTCTAAATCGCTGCCACAGCACAGGGGGGCAGGAATTCTGAAAGTACTTCCAGCAGCTCTGCTGTATGATCAGTCTCAGCAGCTCTTGGCTAACTGGAGTTTGTGTTGGTGTTATTCCTCCAGGGTCTCGTCCTTTCGTTATACAGAACCAGGCAGCTACCCAGGGATCCTCGGGGACAGCGAGGGGTCCTTTCAGCACACCAGCTCCTTTTCTTCACTTTTTTGCAGGGCAGAACAGTGGGAAAAGGGTCAAAATATGTTTTCTGTTATAGAATCATAGAATGGTTTGGGTTGGGAGGGACCTTAAAGGTCATCCAGTCCCAACCCCCCTGCCATCAGCAGGGACACCTTCCACTAGACCAGGTTGCTCAAAGCCTCATCCAACCTGGCCTTCAACACTTCCAGGGAGGAGCAGCCACAGCTTCTCTGGCCAACCTGGGACACTGTCTGTCTTATGCTTTTATCAAAAACATAAAGGTAGGACCACATTAGTTTAACTTCCAAGGTATACTAAATATCATATACAGCCTCCTGTGGTATGTAAAGAGAGTCAGGAAGGTACCAGTTATGCAGAAGTCCATTTCCCAAGCAGAAAGAACGTTTGTAAATTCAGTCAGCCAGATTAAACAGGCAAATCAACAACTACACAAGCGCATTACTCCACTGCTCCACTGCTTTAACTGAAGATCAGGCATCCCTACGACAGCGTTTATCAGCACCCACCATTATCCTGAAGGAGTCCTGTGGAAGCTGTTACTCTTCCTGTCTGTTTTACTTCTGTAGAGCTGTCAGAAAAGTCTCTGGACACAGGATCCTCTGGATTCTGTGTTTTTTTCTCTTTCCTTTCAGGAGGCTGGGGAGATGAACTGTTTTCTCCCAGGTCACTGGATCCAACAGTAGATTTAGATTGACGATCATTTCCCTGAAAAGACACGTAATGTAATTATCACTGATGAATAAGACAAAGTTTATTTTTTTAAACTTCAATATTATTTCAACCTTTTAATACTAAGGATTAGTATCAGGTGTTAAAGAAGCATATTAATTTACAATCAGTACAGTTAGGCAATATCTTAAACTATCCAGAAAAGTGCAACTATCTAGTCAACTTACTATACAATCTGACTGATGAAATGACCCTCAACAACTCCCAGAAGAAAACAAGACATTTATTATCAGGAAATAATGTTTCATTTGATGAAAAGAATGGCCAGGTGAATCTATAAATGCATGCAGATGATATACAGCTGTATCACATCTATGCATACTTGTGGAAAGTCACACGTTGTTAACATACAGAACTTTTCAATAATTCATTGTGTGTGTAAATGAGACATGGGCATTAATCTTCTAAATGTCAAAAGCAGCTGGAAGAAGATGATGGTGTTTGTGTGTCAGTAGCACTGACTGCCAAGTGGACACTTAGAAAGGTGTCTGCCAACACATCACCTCGGAATCACCTCCAAGGACATCAGCCAGTTCCTCTGCTTGCTTTGTGATGTATCTAGAAACAGAACCAGAAACCTCATCCTTATTTTTACAGCTTTGATGTACATATGATCCTGGGTGTACCAGCCAGAGATTTACTTATTTGCACACATTTTTCTTCAGTCTAAATCTGTTCACAAGCAACATCATAAACACCTGAACTGTGTGTAGCAGCCCATTAGGGTGCTGTTTATATTGTACTAGGCTGTGCAAAAACTACCAGCTGAACAGGCTCATCGTTGCCTGTCATCAAAACACTCTAGCAGAGAGGTCAGAAAACCTTATCAGAATCGGGAACCGTTCATCTTATCACAGCTAAACCACGGAGACCAATATATTCTACTTCATTGTTTCGCTTAGTGCAGCTGCATGAACAAGTCCTGCCAGTTTAGAACCTGCCCACCAGAAAGGCCTTTCATTTTACAATGATCATAGACAATTCTTTTCACCTCACTGCTAAAGTTAAAAGGTGATACCTATATCAAATTAAAATTGTCCATAAAAATAAGTCCTGAACAAAATCCTGCATATGTTATTACATTTTTATGTGACTCTTCATTCTGTTTTAAAAAAATCCTGCATACTTTACTACATTTTTTTATGTGATTCTTCTAGTTTTCACATAATCAGTAGAAACCAGTTCTGTCTAAAATATCGTACTTAAATACCATCTAATCTACCATTTATCTACCAATGCCATCAAATCTACCACTTACCCTTTCTGTATAAAGAGAAACAAGGGCATGGCAATATTTCAGCCTCTTCTGATTCAAACTGAAGACTGTTACTCCCAAGTAATCATAGTAAAAAAGTGCAGATATCAAATTGAAGCAGACAATTGCATGATCTATACCAGTTCAAGTGTTGCATTAGATACTCAAGAGCAGTAGTACACATTCCTGCCTCCCTAAGCTTTGACACTTCTTGTCAGCGTGTCAAATATTCCAGCACTGGTCTGTTGTTACAATCCCAATGGAATGAAAGTGAATATCAAATAATTTTCTGTAAAAGCTGTTAAATAATAGTAGAGGAAGCAAGTTAAAACTGTCAATGAGTTATTTTTAAGAATATTAGCATTACAAAGCTCACATTTTCAAAACAGACACCACCTGAAAGGATGTTCTTTACTGAGGTTTTATCTTCTATTGAATTTCAACAGAATAGAACAGAGACTTGTATATTTTATTGCTTGTTTTGTTTAGTAGCCCCGGGGCTTTTTTGTTTTGTAAACAGTGAATGGACATGATCAACCACCAAACATTCTAATGAAGTACTGTGAGTCTGACTCTGCTGTCTTGAGCTTGTGGGGTAAACTGCACTGGTACAGAATGGGTGCAAACACACACTTATATTCTGCCTTGGCACCGTTTTAAATCCACAGTCGACTCATTTTGTTCACATATAAATAGCTCTACAGGATACAAAGCAGTGGAGGCTCAAGCTCTGCATTTAATGGTGAGCTAGGACAAAACACATCAGAGAGGGAACTGTCACGGGGCCTTATTCAGACTCAGCATGCAGAAACACCCTTTTCTGCACAACATGTTGTAAAAGGGTCTGTGCTTTTCATTTAGGTGTATAATTTCAATAAATAAATAAACAAATCCACAAAGGTAGCTGACGAGGTTTATGGGAAAGACCTCAAGGCAGCACTTGATCTTTGTTATGGAAGGTTTTACAAAAAAATAAAGCTGCCATTTTTGCAATAGTGTTTCTCAGATTTCTTTTGTCTAATTGACGCTGCAAACAGGTACAGATTCATCAAGCTTTAATAAGCACACCACCAGGTGGCTGTGGATTTCTTTTTCTCTTCAGATTTAATTAAAACCCAAAGGACATCAGCCAGGATTAATTAGAAACAGACTTTATTATGGCACTTGATACTTACACTGTCTTTAGACTTTCGAGATCCCGGAACTGGAGGTCGCCCAGAGGCTTTGGAACTGCAGAAATAAGCCATGTCTCAGAATTGTGGACACTGTCACTATCTATAACCGAGTCAGATAACCCCAACTGGGCTATGTCAACAGAGTAAATTGGTTTATTCATTGCATGTTTTTACTAAGAATCACTCATTTCTGTTCGCTAGACTATATTCAAACACATAATCATTAACTTATTCAAACAGATGTATTACATTTCCCCACAATGCATACTTTGTGTACTGAAAATTTGCAGAGCAGTATTCAGTGAATTGCTACGTGAAAGATCCTGACAACTATTATAATGGAAAGTTCCAGCAATTTCAACAAAATTCTCCTTACATCAATTGATCAACACAGCTTTTCACTGTCCTTAAATCTATTTGTTGCAAATGCTGTTTCCCAAAATACTTTTAAGTTACTCAAATTGTTCACAGTTGCTTACTAAAAAAAAAAAAAATCAATTACACCCCAGTTTTTATGCAGAATATGGGACAAATTCTCTAAATGACACCAGTTTGTGGGACAAATTCTTTCCATTTATTTCACTGAAATGGTTCCCAATTTTCATCTTTTCCAAAGATAATTAAAAAAAAAAAGTTTCTCCTTACAGAAACCTGGTTTAGGACTCTACTATGTGATAATTCTAGCCTACCAGAAACAGACCCAGACATAAAGTATTCTTAAGGGAGTACATATTCCACAAAACATTATCAAGCAAGAGTAGATCAAGGCTGGTGTAGCGGCATCTAATCTCCCTCAGCTGTACACATCTGTATCCCAAAAAAAGAGCAAATTAACCCAAGCCATTGTAATCCTTTCTCTGACATTAATTTTGTGATAAGGTGAAACACTCTTCTGAATTTCCATCTGCTCTTCTGTTTTTGTCATCTCAGCTTTCTCAGAAGTTGTCAGTGAAGTTTTGCATCCATACGAACTCATCCATCCCTCCATCCCTCTCTCCCTCCTTCTTGGAATGATGACTTTGTACTTTCCTGGTGGTACTTTGTAAGCAAATTGACACACACACAAGCACACACCGACAGAACTTACCCCTGTGGCCTTCTCACTGTAGATTTGGTAAACAGCAGATTACCATACGGCAACTTCTTAAACTTTTCTCTGCCCACTGCAACATAAATTTGACCGTTCTCCAAGTCTGACCCATTCTGAACAAGTTTTCCATCTAAAGTGTAAAGCCTGAAAAATATGAACGTGCTGAATATAATAAACCTTCACATTCAGTTAGGTGGATTAAGTGTGTTGAACACTACGTTAACCTAAACTCACTAAATCATACTGAATTTCCAGATATAAACCAAATAAAGTACAGAGGATGCCGTACAATGATCAGTCACTACATAAAAAACAAAAGACAAGGAAAGACAGAGCAAAACAACAACCTAAATCACAGTTTATATAAAACTAATGAAGTATGAAGCACTATGAAGTTCTATATTATGAGCATTTAATCTGAAGACAGAATAAATATTCATAATTTCTAAAATGAAATTAATTACTTTATATTTAGAAGGTCTTTAATGCCTTTCCCCTGATACTTTGGAAAGGTTCTAGTCCATGAGTTCCCAGCCCCTGTCACATCAAGTTCCACCTCCCATCTGTGCTGTGGGAGTAATCTGGGAAGGACAAGGGCATTCATGGTCCCATGACTGATAACCCAGGACCTGTCCACCTAACACAGACCAAGTTGATAATAATTGCATGTATATTGTTCTATTCTATAGATGAGAAGGTTGGAACATGGCTGTACCTGGTGGGGTAAGGCTGGAAGTAGCAGGAAATACAATAACACATTATAGCAAGAAGTTGTGTGTCTTAGCACCCACAATACCAATAATTAATATGTCTATTACACCAGGTAGATCTTTACCACAATAATTTCTGTTTGTACAGATGGAATAAATGCACTAGGGTCCTGGGGGGAAAGAGGAACGGTCAACACATTATTTCTATGCTATCTTTAATAGCATAGAAATAATTAAGAATTAACTTGACAAACTTTATTGTCAAGTTTGTGATTTTCATTAAGGATGGTCAAAACAATGAGGAAGGAGGAAACATTCAAGAACAAATAAGCTCTTCCCCACGAAGCAGATTTCAAAACTCAACAATATTTATATTTAACTAAAAAGTCAACATTAACAGTTTTGCATTTAAGTCTTGTTGAATGGCCACGTGAAATGCCTTTCCCAAAGCCTTCCAGAGGAGCTGCTATATGTATTATTCATAAAGTTCAACACAATGTAAGGAGATATAAAATTATATATACACCTATCCAATTAACCTTTTATGAAGAATATCAACAGTCTGCCTTGAGAACACCCCTGACTTATAAAGTGCAAAACTTTTCAGTTTAATAGAGAAAAAACTGCTTCTTTAATTCATACACATGGTGACACAACCTTGAATAAACACAGGAAAAAAAATGCAGCTTGTAGAACCAGGAATCACAGAATAGCTGATGCTGGACACCTTCTCTGGAGACTGCCTAGTCCAACTGCCCTGTGCAGAGCAGGAGCAACCAGCCAAGGTTGTGTTTTGAGTAACTGCAAGGATGGAGACTCCACAACTTCTCTGGGCAACCTGTTTTTTACTTACAGTAAAAATATTTGGGGTTTGGGTTTTTTTTTCCTCCAGTTCAAGTGGAATTTCCTGTATTTCAGTTTGTGTCCATTGCCTCTTGTTCTGTCACTGAGCACCACTGAGAAGAGCCCGGCTCCGTCCTCTTTGCACCCTCCCTTCAGCTATTTGTACATGTGAACAAGATCTCTCTGAGCCTTCTCTTCTCCAGGCTGTAGAGTCCCAGCTCTCTCAGCCCTCCCCATGGGACAGGTATTGTCAAGCCCTTCATCTTCATGGCCCTTTGCTGCACTTGCTCCATTGTGTCCATGTCTCTCTTATATTCCCCCTCATGAAAATACTTTGATTTTCTATGTGGATCCTGCCCTATGGAAGTACCTTGGGTTTCTAAGTGCAAAGAAGGTGAAATTGCAGCTTTTTAAAACCTTGATCACATAGCTGCTTCCTTGGGAAGAGGAATGCTAACTCTGAAGCACCCCTTCTGTAATACTCATATTTACTTTTCAGCACAAAAACTTCACAGGAATTCCAACAATTCAAAGAACAATTTATGTTTCACTACGATGCAGACATCAGTTACACGCAAACAATGAAAATTAAACAAGCAATCTAAAAATCAGCAAGAAGCCTATTTCTGAATTACTCTCACTGGATTTTACTAGACTACATTTTGCTTTGGGGAACTCAGGAGGGGAAAAAAAGCAAACCAATGTACCACAGTTTAAGAACTGTTGGATATATTTATATAAAAATATATATAAATATATCAATATATCACGGCAGGGGGGTTAGAACTAGATGATCTTTAAGGTCCCTTCCAATCCTAACCATTCTATGATTCTATATGGTGCTGCAGGTATACAGGGGTACAGACAAACATGACTGTGGGTTCTTGTTCCTGATCCTTCACCTTGCTTGTGTTTTAATATTATATTTAATGCGTAAACTTGTTTGCTTAATATTAAGTCCCCAAAATGTTACGGATTATCTAGCAGCCTCTAGTTGTGTTTTTCACCCTGAAAATAATAACCACAATAATGGAATGAAACATAACTGATCACTGACTAGTAGTATGCAACCAAGATATCCTTGTGGTCACTTCTTCTGGTCACTGGGGGATGACCTAGGGCTTTTCCTGTGGGATGCCAGTGGAATTCCATTTTCCCTCCTGAATCCAACAACAAAGACACAACTTGCAGGACCAACGTCCCCAAATTCCTGACTCACCAGGTACTTGCCCATCAGGTTGCTGTACCCCATCCCCATGCTCAATCTGGCAAGCAGAAAAGCTTCTTTCTCATTATCTCCTCTCTCATATTTCTTACTTACCTCCCTACTCTGATGGGGATTATCAATGATTTTTTTTAAAGCCACTTGTGAAACAGTGTAAGACTTGTCAGCTTTGTGTGTCTTTTAATAACATGGAAAAGATAAACTGCCATATACATAATGCAAGTCCTTGTAATTCCACTTACCCTTCTTTAATGAGAAATTATATCTTCCCAGCATCAGTGGTCTTACAGGACCTCCCCTAATGCTAACACGGCTTCAGTAAACCCCAGCAATTAATGGGTAACTTATTAAAGAACAATGATCACTTTACTAACGTATTTAATATGTATTCCTAGCATTTTAAGGAAAAGAAAATGAAAACTGAGTTAATAGAAAACCAGAAAAAAGGAAAACATTAAATAATTCAAAATGTCATGTACATTCTCTTTATTTTTTAAAGGATTAAAACTGAGCACTAAAGGGAACTTCTCAAAAGCAATCCCAGCTATGTACGGAATAATTTATGCTTTCAGGTACATCATCCAGTTTCACCAAGAAGTGATACCAAGTAATGAGAATAAATTGTGAAAGGTTTTTAAATTGCTAAAAAGAATTAGTACGTCAGAAACTGTTACTCTGCTCACTTCTGAGTTTCACTGGCTGAGAATCAGATCCAGAAAGCTGCAACACACGTGTGGCTTTACTGCAAGTAAAAGAGCTAAACAGCCAGATAACAGGAGCAAAGAAATGCAGGGCTGAGAGGAAGAATTACAGGAGAGCTAATGAGTCAACAGGTAGTGTTAGCTTCACAGAATCACAGGATGTTGGGGATTGGAAGGGCCCTCGAAAGATCATCCAGTCCAATCCCCCTGCCAGAGCAGGAACCTAAATGAGATCACACAGGAAGGTGTCCAGGCGGGTCTTGAATGTCTCCAGAGAAGGAGACTCCACACCCTCCCTGGGCAGCCTGTCCCAGGGCTCTGGCACCCTCACTGGAAAGAAGTTTCTTCTCAAGTTTAAGTGGAACCTCCTGTGTTCCAGCTCACACCCATTGCCCCTTGTCCTACCATTGGGCATCACTGAGAAGAGCCTGGCTCCATCCTCCTGACATTCGCCCTTTACATATTGATAAACATTAATGAGGTCACCCCTCAGTCTCCTCTTCTCCAAGCTAAAGAGCCCCAGCTCCCTCAGCCTTTCCTCAGCAGGGAGATGCTCCACTCCCTTCATCATCTTGGTGGCTCTGTGCTGGACTCTCTCCAGCAGTACCTTCATCTTTTATCGTCTGCATCAGCTCTGGGCAATCGGAACTGAAAGACTATTTTATCTTCATGGATTTAAGACAGATTTTGCAAGCTTAGCCTCAGCCATTGCGTAAGCTGTGAAGAATGATTTTCCCAGACAAGGCCCTTTCCCACCTGAGGAACAGATTTCTGGAATGTGCTCTGCATGGGGCAACACTGGAATGTCAGGAATTTGCCGGCGCACACCTTGGCAGCCTGCTCACACCACAACGTCTCCCATGGAAACTGCATACAGCACTGGGCTCTAAAACTTGCAGCAACTATCAAATCCTATTTTAGAGAGTTTATTTTACACTGTAAAAGCCTTAAGGGACTGAAACTTGCCTATCCAAGTGGTCACTTCCAATTCCTGGGATAACACAATAACTCAGACCAGCTGAGATACTGGGACTGGCAAATTCCCAACTACAACTTTGGCCTTGGCTCTTACGAGGAGGCTGAGCTGACTGAATAAAGCACATTGTACCCATAGCACAGGTGTCCAAAAACCAAAGAATCCATAATATTTTCCTTGAAATTGTTTGCTCCAATTAATTTAAAGAACTATCAAAATTAAAAGGTATCATGGATTGCATCTCTTATTGTAAATTCCAAACATAGTCACGAACTTTACTGTGCTCATTTGTTTTATTCTCACTTGTAACTTAATTATTAATATTAAATATATTGCATTATTTTGGTATTATTACAGTCCTGCTAACAAAATATTTAATCAAGAAATAACAGCTGAAACAAATTAAGGTTTTTCTTAATTCAAATAGAATAGAATCATAAAATCTTAGGATTATAGTGGTTGGAAAAGACCTTTAAGATCACCAAGTCCAACCACAAACCCAACACTGCCAATTCCACCTCTAACCCATGTCCCTGAGCACCTCGTCTGCCCGCCTGTTCAATCCCACCAGGGAAGGTGACTCCACCACCTCCCTGGGCAGCCTTTTCCAGTGCTTGACTGACCTTTGGGTGAAGAAGTTTTTCCTCAGATCCCATCTCAACTGCCCCTGGTGCAACTTGAGGCCATTTCCTCTTGTCCTGTCCCTTGTTCCTTGGTTGAACAGACCCACCCCCACCTCCCTCCCCCCTCCTTTCAGGGCCTTGGACAGAGCCAGAAGGTCTCCCCTCAGCCTCCTTTTCTGCAGGCTCAACAACCCCAGTTCTCTCAGCTGCTCCTCGTAAGACGTGTTCTCCAGACCCTTCCCCAGCTTCCTTGTCCTTCTCTGGACCCTCCCCAGCAGCTCCATGTCTCTCCTGTAGTGAGGAAAGCAGTTCAAATGAAACCTGAAGGTTACCTGGAGTCAACGTATTTCTATTTTGTGGCTTTTTGATGTATTTTCACTTTCTTACAGTGGAATTTCCCATGGAGCGGGAATGATCCATTTTATCTACCTATAGAGTTTTAAAAACATATCTACACGTATCAAATGTATCTTGCAAATGTTCAGCTTCCTGATACCTGTGAACAGCTCCACTTCTGAGGGTAACTTTTCCTGTAGCCATTTCCAGAACATGATCCCAGTGACTCAGTGTTTTCCTGGGAATGAGGAGGCGCACTACAGGGCTAATCAGGTCCCCGTTAGCAATCAGGCTGAAACAAAGCAAAGTAAAATAATTTGGAGGATCATTTTAAACGAAACCCATCTGAAATGAAGACACTACGACCGCTACCACCACCCAGCCACCTGAAATGGCACTTCACTGACTGAAAATCCTCCTTACAAAATAGTGTAGGGCTCCTGGAGCGGCTTTCGAAACCGCGCTGACGCAGTGATTCTACTGTGAGTAACCGGCTTGACCTGCAAGGAGACAAAGAATTAGAAATTACTCAGTCTTCACATTGGGAAAAAATGCCCTGACCAGCACCAGTAAAAGGTAGGGGGGGGCAGGGGGGGGGAGCTGTGTATCTGCAGAAATAAGTTCCTGGTTTTAAAATGTGCATTTTATTCCATTCCAGCTTCACCTTCTACTGCTGCAGGTTTAGATACACGCTGAGTAACAAGTATATATAGTAAGTATAGTAGTAGTAACACAGCATAGCACACCACAGTGCAGCGTGGCACAAGGTATGGTTTCCACTGAGAGGTCAGAATGGTGTAGACATCTTTGGTGTCTCCTCAGCTGTCATTCCTGGAGACCCAAAGCAACACTCCCAAATGTTATTCTTGCTTTCTTAGTCTTTACTGCTCATAAACACGGCTCTGGCAATTAAACCATCTTCTTTTTTTTTAATAATAAATGCCATCTCTAAGTCTCTGCTATCACACAATAAGTTCTTTTGCTCTTGTACAGGTCTTTATATCCAAATCCATCAGTGATGTGTAAAGGTTGCTGAATCTTCTCTTCTCTTCTCTTCTCTTCTCTTCTCTTCTCTTCTCTTCTCTTCTCTTCTCTTCTCTTCTCTTCTCTTGTCTTCTCTTCTCTTCTCTTCTCTTCTCTTCTCTTCTCTTCTCTTCTCTTCTCTTCTCTTCTCTTCTCTTCTCTTCTCTTCTCTTCTCTTCTCTTCTCTTCTCTTCTCTTCTCTTCTCTTCTCTTCTCTTCTCCACTCCACTCCACTCCACTCCACTCCACTCCACTCCACTCCACTCCACTCCACTCCACTCTATTCTAATACTATGCTCATTTTAGGGCAATGACTCACAAGTGAACTGTAGATTTTTAGCTCTTAGGCTACTTAATTCCCAGCATTATTCCCTGTACTCTTTGGAAAAGATACTTCACTTGAGATCAACGAGATTGCTCAACATTAATGCCATTATACTAAACAGAAAGCTGCGCAAAATAAACACATTTTCAAATTAAAAAAAAAAAAAGAGAAAAAAAAAAAGGATAAACCCAAACTCTAAAACCATTAGGAATATTTATTTTAATTCTCCATCATCAGCAAATCAAAACAAGGTGTCAGACCCAAAGAAACATTCCAAAGTTGTAGTACATGCATTAATAAGTTGGTTACATTTCTAAAAAAAGACTAAAAAAAAGCTTAAAGGCTTAAAGAGCTTAAAGGCATGTGAGGAGACACGCTTCCAAGAGATGCACAAAGGTTATTTGAAGTGGCAATATTCCAGTCTGATGATGGGATGTGCTGCAGCTTTATCACACTCTGTGCTAACTGAACCAACACTTCTAATTGAATTATTGAAAACACTCTGGGCTCCAACACTTTTTTCCTGGATTTTCCTACAAATTCACTGAGCACTGACAGGATCTGCTTCCCAGATCTTTCTCTTGTATCTACTGAAAATAAACAAGAGAGGTGCTCAACCTACTAGATGTTCCAAACTGGCTAAAAATCATTATTAAAATAAGCAAATTTGACTTCTCACACAACCCAAAGAACCTCACAGAGCAACTTCTGCACCGAGCACATAAATTCTGGAGCTAACACAGCTCTCCTAGGGAAAAAGCAACCAAAACATAAAAGCAAAACGGGCATTCCCTGATGTACAACCACTCTGACCGGTGATGAGTGGTGTCCCTCAGGGGCTGGTAC
>NW_010308529.1:0-75445 GCF_000700745.2 Antrostomus carolinensis
TTTTTTTTTTTTACTTTTCTGTGTGTACATGTTTACAAATCACAGAAATATTCTGAATAATGATATTTTTAACCCTCATCCTTAATAAGTTATCTACATAGGTCTACTGAATTTTTATTTTATTGAGTACATGTTAATATGAAATTGAAATATATCTATTCTGAGCTCAAAGTGGGTGGCCAAGAAATTTTCCAATTTACTAAATTCAGTAATTTGTTCTATGCACAGGCTTTTCAACAGACAGAAACTATTTTTTTTTCTTATAGGAGAAGAAAAATATGGCAGGAGGTAGAACACATTATCAATAGAAACAGAATAACAGGTATGTTCAGGTATAGCAGATACGGAAAAACACTACTATTGATACTGTAAACTTACTTGAAACAGAGACATCAGTAATTAAAAAGAAGTTAACAATTATCAGAGGAAACTCTTAACTAAGCTATTGGCTATCACTAACAAGGTTAGGACTTGATAAGAGGTGGATATGGTTAAAGCTATCCATAGACTCTATTATTCATCTAAAGAGAATAAGTATCTCATATGGTATAGAATAACATACTCTTCTTTTTGTCTTAAAATACATTAGGAAAAAAATACAATGAATCATAATCAACAAAAACAAATCTAGGTAGAGGACTGAGAGGTAAAATGCATAGGGACATAGCTGGAATTCATTAATTCTTAATAAACCTTGAAAGTAGTTGCTACCCAAATTTTCTGTTACTATAATCTCCATTTCCATAGAGCTTTTTTTATATGGCTGATGAATACACATTCAGCAAGGCCTCTGAGAAAAATTCTTCTTCAGGTTAGAACAGAACTGTTAGAGAAACACTACACTAACCCTATTCCCCAAACTAGCTAACAGGAGCATGGTGGGAGTGTATCACTCCAGTCAGTTAGAGCATAACTCAGAGGCTGCAGCCTTTGAGGGTGTTTTCTTACCAGAGGCCACAATGGCCTTTGAAACACATCAAAAATGGAAGCAAAAAATATTTTTGAGCCATCTTTTTGCTGTCAGCTGAAGGACAGACTGGTTGAGAATGGCTGTTGAGTATTTGTGGTTTTCTACTGAATATAAACTCATAGTGTACTCTCATAAGTCTATTTCTCCATTCTTTGCTTGTCCAGTCAGAACATGAACAGCCTGAAAGCTATCTTGTTTCTCAGGAGTTTTTTCAGAGCTGCTCTCTTTAAAGCTTTTCAGAATGAGGCCATGATGGATGGAGACTTGAGTAAAAGCCAAAAGGCATTTAGAAGGAAATCATCTATGGAACAAGAGTGCCCAGGCCTGGAGTAACTGAAAGAGTAAGGTGGTTTTGACAATTGCAAGGGAAGCAAAAGGAAGAAAACTCAAAAAGCACTGAAGTGAATCCCTAGGCAGCTGCTTTTTGTTGTTGTTGTTTTCCATTTTTTCTAAAGAACTGGACTGGTGGAAAGTAGTCAGGGAGTCCTTCTAGGCTAAAAGTTAAGAAATGAACCTCTGAGCTTCACTGGGAGTGGTTCTCTCTACCTTTCTGAGTACACTGCTTCCAACTGCTCAAAACTTGGATCAAGCTTATTTGAACCCCCTGCCAAGCTGAAATTTCTTTCACTGGATGCTGTGCATATGCTAACTTCGCTACTGCAGTGTCTATCTCAAAACAGTCAATGCTTTACATTTAAAGCATATTAGTCAAACAAAATGGTTTGCAGGATTAAACTTTATTAAACCAGCTATTGAAATGAAGTCTTATAAAAATTAAATAATAGATCATGTGAAATTCAGCAACTGTGCATCTGAACAAATCTATAACACTCAAGGCAACTCACAAATCTGTTTCGAACATTTGCTTAAACAAGGTGAAAAATACATTTAACATAGCACACAAATATACCTCTATTTATCATTGTTGCATTTCCTTCTTGCAAATATTTAACCTTTTCACATTCATAGCCCATTTAATTCATATTTTCTAAAAGTATGATGAAAATCAAATAACATCCAAATATACTAATTAGAAAAAGAACCACCACCACTCACCAGGAAATTGTACTTTCCTACACTCAACCTAACTGCAGAATTACATTTATTTTCTGAATTTTACTCATATCCATGAACTGTTTCAAGACAGGTAAATTGTATTTTACAAAGAATTCACTATTTAGCAAGAAAATGTTTGTCCCATTCCAAAACATCATGGAGCTATAGGAGATACATTGTCTTTCATTCACCTAACTGAAGTGCCTAAGTTAGAAAGCTGATCACACACTATACACCTAAAAGTAGGAGGATGTTCTCTAGAGGAGTCCAATTCAACGCACCCAAGTTATTCTGAATTGCTCTCTGGAGAATTCTCTCTCTCTCGTCATGAATTTCATTGAAAGTTTAAGGAGATTAGTTTCTAGTTTAGGCAACAAAAGCTCTTAAAGTCAGATGGTGCGACTATCTCTTTATGTACCAAATAGGCTGAACTAAACACTCTTAACCACACTCTGTCTTTGTCTACAAATGTGGACTTAATGAGCTGAAATAAAATTTCCAGCATTCAAATTAAATTAAATAACTATTACTTTTTTCATAAAATGACACTCTATATTTGGGAGGGGAGGGGGGAAATAAAAAGAAGAAGTGGCATTTCCAGTCCTTTTAATCTGTTATCTTCACTGCTGAGGCTGGCAGCAGCATGGAAAGCATTTTGACTATTGAAACTCTTGCTATTTTTCCATATAGATTGCCAGCAGCAGTTATAGCATTCTCAATTATGTTTAACCAAACTTACTTGTTAAACAGAATAAGGGCATTTACCCTCCGGAAAGAATATGAAAATGAGCAAACAAACACTTGCATAAATAAAGCAGACACACAGGAAGCAGATCACACTGCACTACTTAACTTGCTCTGGGTGACAGAGCAAATATTAAGCTGCACTGTGGTTGAGTGATTTTTGTCCAGAATAGTATCAACAACACACAGTTCTGTTTTCCTCTCTCACTGCCTGGCAGCCCCCTCTGAAATTTGCTGTATTTCAGGTGCTGTCTCTGGTTTCCTTGACATAAGTCAATGATTTGTGTCCCATTCAATTTAGTTCATGTGAAAATACTCATAGCTCCTTGCCATATGTCAGTGGATGATAATTGCATTGATCCACCTTGCAGTGGGCTCAGTAAGGGCACTGTTCTGATAACTGAGTAACCAGAGGCTATTGCTTGTTAGAATTAGCAAATTAGACTGTTTGACTGGTTTGATTCCAATCAGGCTTGACAGAGTGATGCATAAAATAGGGAGCGCTAAATGTGCCAATAAGTGAATTACTTTTGAGATTATGTTGCTAGTAGAGATATTGATGAGTATGCTTTGTAAGCTGAATATAGCAGTTTGCTACATTCTGTTTTCTATTGAACGGGTGAATGTGTTCTGATAAAATAAAGAACAATTTAAGTTTTCATCTCTAGACTATTTAAAAGACAAGCATTGTTTTAAAGAACACAGTGATTTTTTCTAACAACCATTTTCAATCTTCTACTTTAAAGTTCTCATCAGGAAAGAACTGAGAATGAGAAGATCTATCCTCATGACAATGGAAATTCTAAACCCAAATTTACAAAATAGATTTTAACACAAAGTTGTTGGAAATATAGCCAGACTAGCATCATTTTGGGCAATAAGATTTTTGCTAGCTCATCCTACATCAGAGCTCAGTTCCATTTTAAAAAAAGACATTAAATGTTTATTAAAAAGCCCAAAATATAAAAAATAAAGATGCCATTGGGTGATTAAACTGTCAGTGCTCAGTCCAAGCATTTATCATATAAGTGTACTCATACTTAAGAGTCATAATTTGAACAGTAACGACTTCAGAATTCACCTCTCTCTCTTGTCTGAATGTCTTGAAAACATTTGTGAAGTTACTTTTCTAATATTCCTCTTAAGAAGAGTAGCTCAAAGTCCGGGAAAAACCAGGTGTAGAATGAGAGATTAACAGCTTCATTTTAAAGCTGTCTCTTAGCATCCACAGCTCCAAAGAACTTGTATAAAAGGTGCAGATGTTCAGCACCTGTTAAATAATATTGCCAGGAGGATAATGTTTACACTGTGATTTACAGCATGCCAAACATCCATTAGCATTGGTAGGTTTCTAAGAGAAGTCCCTTATGCTTACTTCCTTAAGTTTTGAGCAGAACTGGGTGTTCTACATACTAAATATTGCAAGAATCGAGTATTAGCATTAATCTCATTGCTGTTTGGCCAAATTTTTCCAGCTTTTTTTGCTTTGCTGAGCACAGATACAAGGTTATATCATCAATAGTTTTAAAGGGTTGGTTTTGAAAGAAAAATGCTATTTAAAGTCAGTGGAAGTATATGTTTGGAAGGTAGACTATCCATAAGCATCTAAGACTTGTAAACCATAACTGAAATCTAAACACATGAGACTATTCCCCACCCACTTTTAAATACATCTAAAAAGAAGCTACGTTTAATATCAATTTTTTTACTGAAACAGAAAACAGACATAATTACTTTATAGATAGAAAAGAAAATAAAAACATGTTTGAAATAATTTAAAGACAATTTAACTGCTTCAGAAAGTCATTGTTCTATATCCTTATTTAACTTTTTAGAGCTCAGTTAACGCGACTGGGGAAAAAAGAAAAGTGTGTTCTTATATTATGTTATTCAATGGTGAATGTTCATACATTGTCATGTTATCTGCATTCAGATAAGTTAGATTCCAGGACTGCAAGAATATTAGTAATACTAATTTGTTGAATTTGTCACTGGACAGATATTTTCAGTAAAAATTTTATGTGTGAAATTAATAAGGTACAAGATGCAATTCCTGAATACTGAAAACATGGTCATTAATTAATACCTTAAGAGTGGCTGGCTGTTATCCACATCTTTGGAAAAATAGTGGGTGTATCAGCACATATGCATTGGCAGGAAATTAAATTTCTAATAGAAGAAAGTTAGGATAACCGTAACTCCTCTGGTTTGTTAATTCATCAGCACAGCAGGATGAGCTTGAATAGCAACTAGTGAACACATGTTGAATTAATGAAGCCTGTGTAAAGAGTTTGAGTTCTTGCTGACCTCCAGATGATATATGGAAGTTTTGTCTAGAAACCAAAAGCAAGTTTTCAGGTGGAGCCTGATATAACGTTTACTGAAATGAGAAGAAAGATTCCAGTTTTAAGTTCCTCCAATACACAATCATAAATTACAAATCTTACATAATTAGTTATGGTGAATCAGATGCCTATTTTTGGCTACTATTGTAATTAGTTACATGAAAAATTAATATTGAAAAATTAGCATACATCTAATGAAAATTTCTGCCTACCAGGCACACTTAGTTTACCCATAGATTTTAGATTATAAGTGGAAAGATTTTAAAAAAACGAGGATCCGTGTTTTAAAAACCTGAAGTGCCTGTTGAAATTTCATCTCCTACCCATACAGAAGAACAAAAATATTCCTACCACCCTCCTCCAAACTACATCATTACTTATGCTTTGCTACCTATTTAATTTTTTTAAAGTTTGTCTAAGCAGCATGTTACAGAAACAGTATCAGATGTAAAGATCTTTATTCACCACAATAAAAAGAAAGACTTTGTGATGCAGAATAATAGCAACAGTAGAAAGACCAAAAAATGTAAGGAGAGAGGAAGAAAATAATAGAATGTGGCTGGCTATGGATAGCTGGTGCCTGGTTTAACTAGATCTACTGAAGTGCTGTATTAACATGTAATTACCTATTCTGCTGTTGCTTCATAGAAATTTTTCAAAAAGCTTTTGCTTATGGACAATTTTGCTGGTAAAGCACAAGATACCAATCTGTTTGTTTCTTTGGTTCACTTTTTGAACAGTAGGCACACATGCTTTGTTGTAGGATTGATTATTGGGCTGAATTCAGCAATAACAAAAATACATGAAGATTGCATTAAAATTATCATAGAATCATAGAATGGTTTGGGTTGGAAAAGACCTTAAAGATCATCCAGTTCCAACCCCCCTGCCATCAGCAGGGACACTTAATTAAGGTACTTAAGCTTCATTTAACTCAGTACTTTGCTCTTCACAGAAAGTAATTCATTGCTGAGTAATGAGCAAACCTCAGAAAATTATAATAATGCTGTAGTTAGGGTAACGTTTTGACTATTTGATGTGTTGAGTGATTTCAACAATGCCATATATTCATATTAAATGCTTAGGATGTATATTTGGAGTCCAAATCAACTCTTAAATCATTCTGTTATTCAACTGCTTGAATAATTATGCATATGCATCCAATGAATGCTTACTTTACTTGTTGAGTGACTGTTTGGCATAAAGCATTATCCTGGCCAAATGGTATCTAGAGAACTGCATCCAATACAGTCAGTTAACAGCTTTGGAACTCAGCTCTTAAAATAGCTGGTATAGTCTGTTCCACAATGCAAAAGACAGTCCTCTTGCACCAAGTGGGTGAGACAAAGAGATTCTTAATCTATCAGACAGAGAAGAGAAATAAGATCAAGAAATCCTTATGTTCCATCTATTCTTATTTTTCTTTGTACCTTTATCCACATCATTTGACCTTGGTGCATTAATTTTCACTCTTTAGGATGAGGGCTATTACCAGCCTATTCATCAGACAGAGTTTATGATCTCAGCTGCTCCCATA
Source organism: Antrostomus carolinensis (assembly GCF_000700745.2). Classification (NCBI taxonomy): domain Eukaryota; kingdom Metazoa; phylum Chordata; class Aves; order Caprimulgiformes; family Caprimulgidae; genus Antrostomus; species Antrostomus carolinensis. The sequence continues at coordinate 6,653 of NW_010308529.1, forward strand.
AAAAGTTCTAACTACTTAAACTTCTATTATGAGAGAAAAGGGAAAAAATGGAATGTGGAATGCATAAGCTGACCAGCTGATAAAAATGCAGGTTGTGGTATGCAGCTACTTTGTAGCTACTATCCTACAATAACCATTTCTGCTTCAAAATAGCAAATCATTCCCAGGAGACAAGCACACAGTTCATGAACAGCAGCTTGACTCCACTAGGTTGTCTTTCTAAATAAAAATAGTTTCTGCCTTTAGATGCCTAAAAAGAACCGTGGTAGGTTTTCCAAGCAGAAAAAGAAGCTGATCTTTACACATAAATGGTGGTAGCTCTTATTGTATAGCATTTTTTATATACGGAAATTGGAAGATGCCAGCTTTAGAGTCTAAAATAGACATATAAAAAAGTCTCTCAAAGGAAGAAAAGAGTTAGCTATGAGTAGTGTCAAGCAGTAAGACTCCTATACTAACATCAAGTCTGGTTTAAAAGTTTTGACCAACTACTAACGATATATCAATGACAGTCACTAATCTTAAAGACCTCCTATTTATTGCATATAATTAAATGTCTCCACTATTTCTTCATAAGAAAGGTCTGTACATCAGTATAGAGAACACCTTCAAGGCACTGCTCCTAAATTCATGTGCAGATACTTATAAAGGAAAGCACAATCTATAATGAAAAAAAAAATTCACATAAAGAAACTCAACAAACAATCTGTACAAGGTCAGAAATTTAGAAAAAATTCTGACACTATCAGCCAAACACGCTACCCAGCAAAAGACAGTGAAACACTATAGACTAAAACACCTTGAAGGCCATGCATTTGTGTTGGACCTGCAGCATATTCTCTGATGCTCTTTAATATCAACATGGGAAATATTTCCACCTTTATGCTCCCTTGTTCAAAGATCTCTCCATTGCAATTACTATCTTCCTTTAGTCCTGGCATCACCTCTAAGTAACCTGTAGAGCATTAGTTTTTAGTGAAGCTACACTGAGTGCAATGAGTGGAATATAAATTCAGGTCTTTCTCAATGCTGCACATGAGATAGCATGTGTAAAATTGTGGTACCCTGTGCAAATGGATTGCATATAATAAATGACAGGTATTGCCAGTACCTTCTCTCAGCATGGTGCTCTCATCTGTCACTGCTTCAGTGAAAAAGATGCCAAGTGGGTTAGAACAGTGGGAATTGCTCATGTACTCATCCCTTCACTGAGCCAAGAGGGAAACTACGAAGGTTTCTTAGCACTATGATTTGTTTTTCAGAAAAGATCTTTTCTGAGAACACTCTTGAGTTTGGGCTGGTGTTTTTATGACTGTATTTACTTTCTGATTATTCATACTTTTTAGGTAATGAGGAAAAAAAATGTTTTTAAAAGTCTTCATTCCTAGTGAGAATGTTATATAAGAATTTACGTTGTACTTCTAATAATCTTTGTTCATGCGTTACTCAGAGAGTAATTTGAATTCCAAGTTATATGAAGGTGTAAAGTATGACACTGTGGTTCATATTATTTTCTGAGGATCAAGCTGTGATAATTTGGGGTGCCTGTATGTAATTTATGACCTCCAGAATGCTGTAACCATCTACAGCATTATGTCCTTCCTGCCCTGTTTCTGTACGCTGCTTATACCAGTGACTGTGGGATGGACTGGAAGACAGCAGTCTCTCAACATATACTAAAGCCAGTCAGCCACAGCACGATTGCTCTTACCAGGGAACAGAAATAATTCCAAAGTACAGAATCCTTATTAGGACTTCTCTTGTGTTGGGTTAGGTTTTTTTGGTTTTTAAATTTATTTTCCTGATTGATACTTTCTGGATCTTTCAACCCTTTCTGGAAGAGAAAGTATGGGAACAAACCTACACAGAATACTTTGTTGACAGAAAGAGATTCAGAGTGGGGAGTACACTGAATCCACCGCATTTAAGTTCCCAAGGGCAAGATTTAAGAGTGCATCCTTGGGATTAGGCAGCTCCCTATTTTCTATGCAGAAACTGCTGCTCTGAGTTTCGTAATTTTTCCAGACATTGACAGAAGATGAACTGGGTTTGGATTCACTCTGGAAACCGAGCAATAAAAACTGAGGAGCTACAAGTCTGTCAGTGTCCCAGGACTCTTGATCTCAATAAGATTCGAGAATATAAGTCTGGACATCTTATAAGCTTTTCCCAACAGGAGTCAAAGGATAACGTGGAAGGCAGTAGATAGCAATGAATTATGGAGGTGTTGGGTTTTTTGTTTGTTTGTTTTAGATCAACGCATTTCTTACGTGATCTAAACCAGTTATTTTTAAACTTTAGTCTATACACTTTTTTTAGCCATCGGTTATTGCTGAAGAAGCGAGTTATAAATAGGACAGGAAAAGGGTGTGTTCAGCATTTGGATAGGCTGTTAATGTTGTCACTAGTCACCGAATATTGGCAACTCATCTTTAAGGAGGGTGGTCCTAGAACCATCACCCAAAACATGCTTAAAAGCAAGAGTTAGAATCTGCTGAGCCCCATTTACCTTAAAAGCACAGACATCCAAATAACTCGGATGAATGCCCAGTAAGGGAAACAACCAACAGTCCAAGAAAATTGTTGGACAACAATAGGTAAATGAGTTTATATTCTTTGTTTTTATGACTCTGAAATTTCTTTCTCTCATCTAAACATTAAGTACTTCTTAAATCACAATTAAGTTATGACAAAATCATATTTCTTTAAAATCTTTTCTAAAGCTCTATCAGGATTTTTTCAGTTGCAGTTAACTTCCATTGAGTCCAGATTATTTGGGGTGTTTTTTAATGGAAAAAATCCAACATTTTAAACCGGTACATTGATGGTATCACTAAAGTTAGAACATAAGAAATTCTGAAATTAAAAAAAAAAAAAAAAAGGCTAACCAGAAAAATTGTAAGGAAAGAGAAAACAGATTGTCCTTTATCTTACTCCAATTTACTCTGTAGAAGTCAAGGAAATCTGAGCACTGTAACGAAATGATGAATCAGACCTAGTGCCTTTCTCCATTGCAAATTTAATGTTACGGAAAATGATATTAAAGTATAATATCCATACTTTAGGGCTTACCAGAAAATGACTCATGATAAACAGAGTGCGTTTTTTGAAATGGCATTAAAAAAAATAGATTTAACTTCTCTCTAAGATTCCTTCAATATTTCAGGGTATAATTTAAGAACACATCCTTCATTGCTTTCAATAATTCTTCCTTGGGAGTGGGAATTCAGAACTTTAATAGTAACTTTCACATTCATGCATAAAGTTATGAAGGAAACTTGAAGTAAAAATGAACATTTCTGAATATAGAAGTAAGGTAGCATAAGGAAAGGCATGCTTCTCTCTCTCAAATTACCTTTGATTAAGGCAATTTTTTACCTTTTAGAAACGGAATTTAATTTACAGAGTATTAATTGTTTCAGGTTTTGTTATAAATGTCCATTTACCTCCATATTGAAAACATTTTTGTTGGCTTAAATCTGTGCAAACTCTTTCAGATAATTTACCAAATAAAAGAAATAAATTAACATTAGACTTACAAAGAATGTGGCGGGGAGGACTGATTGTCAGACACCAGTTTGCATTGGACAGGCCAAGTGGTAATAAGGAGAAATCCACTTTTCTCAAAAAACCATACAACCACCACCCTCCGCCCCTAAAGCAAGACAAAAACCCTCCAAATTCTACTTGGCTGAAAGTTGAACAGTTAAGTTACTCTTCCCGAGTGTTTGAGGATGACATATTCTGTTTTATGGTGAGATATACTCTTTTATGATACTCAGCTAAATGAAGTAATAAAACCTTGTGCTTTCCCAAACTACTGTATCAAGTATCTTCCTTTGTACTTGCAGCCTTGACAATATGTATCTCCAAGATTTAGAGAGTTTAGTGCTTTTATTAAGACTCTGTCATGATTTAAAAGAGAAAGACTTAGGTAAAACTATTTGAGATATGTCAACAGAAAAAATACATTGAAATCAATACACATTAATGTCAGCCAAATAGCAGCAACAATTTTCTTTCTACCATCATTAACGTCTGTTTCAGTAATATTTTAATCTTGATTTTTTCCTTTCCTTTTTTTTTTTTTTTTTCTTTTAAATGCCACAATTATTAACTTTGAAAATGAAATGCTCTTCAGTACTAAATAGTCACAGATCAATTGGTACATTCAGGTAAAGTGCTGGAGCAGTGGGAATGAAAATTAATCAGTGCAAAAAATTGCAGAGGTCACTCCATCACTCCACTACCAAAAGCCACTGTCCCATGTAATGTGCTGAAGAAGCATCTGAAGCTGAAGAGAATTTCTCTTAAGGTCACATCTCTTCTTACAGCAGTAATGTGGGAAAACCCAAGAATGACAGAACAAACCAGAGAGAGGTGTGAGCTGATAGAAGCATCACTGCAGGTTACCTCTTCTGTTTGTCCTTCCCTTCTGACCAGAACCCTAGGCAATATCAGGAATATAGTCTGAATGGTGCATTCAGCCTCGGTATAGGGTCTGTTTCCCCACATAAACTACACAGATTTTCTAAAACGAGCACATGGCAAGAAAAGAAATTTCCATGACAACATATTACAGCAACTAAACTGATACTCATTTCTCATTTTAGTTCTTAAAATCAAAACGTGACCCTGGACGAGACTGGTCTAACTACAATCATTATTGATCCAAGGTACTTCTGTTAAAACACATGAATTGAACATGGGGAGCTACCCCCAAATGCAAGAACTTCAGTAGCTTGCAGTAACTCTTAACTTTGATGTTTAAAGCATGTTCCCTTTTGCTGGAGATCCAGTACTGACTGATCCAGCAAGCGATGCAACCTACAGCTTAGCTCTCAGTTCTGTAGCACTAGCAAGTGCCCGGCTGAACCAACAGAGCTCCTGTTTCTGCTATTCTCCATCTATACACAACTCTTTATTTCTGTAAGCATTCCACATGCCTTTCTATAAAAAGAGAACACATCGCTCCTGGAGTCAGGTGTAAGATAATAAAGCATAACTCGCCCCTTTACAGTATTACACGGTTTCCTTTTGTAATTCTCTCTCTCGCCAATACTGTGCTGTCTCAGTGCCACAGAAGGAAAGATGTAAGGAGCAAGTGCTGTCACAGATTGCATAGCAAGAGCTGGATGATTGCTTTGATTTTGTGGGACAGGAATGTAACAGCAACATTGCTACCATACACTGTCAGAGAAAGATCTATTTGTCCAGTACTAAACAGATGCTTCGTTGGAAAAAGTGCAGAAGTAACACTTTTTAACTTTCAAAATTTTCAAAGCTTTCAAAAGAAGTTGCTGTCACCTAGTTTCTACTATTAAAAACTTCTGAAACCAGTCCTTACTCCAAATCCTGCCTTCCAAATAGACACTTCCAAGAATTTATGGTTTTGGTTTTTTTTAAAGGACTTTAATTAGTTGGGAAAAACTTTTCTAAGTGGTAAGAACTTCCTAGATAACGTAAAGATGTCGCACAGCAGTCGTATACTAAAATATACTGAATAACACAGCTACTAGATTGACTTATTTGATTGCAGATACTAACCAGGACACACACATCTTTGAATTCTCCCTGAATTGTTTGATTACTGTATGAAAAGTAGACTTTAAGTGCTTTGTATGCTTCCTATAAGAAATAGCCCTTTTTAGTTACTTAATTCATACAGTGATCAAACAATTATTTTATTTCAGCATAAAAATCACAGAGGCACTAATCAAAAGTGTTTAGTTAATAATAAAAGAGAAGACAAAAGCCATCAGAATGATAACATGGTTAAAGAGTTCTGTGAAAACTGTAATATTATTTTAAAAGAAGTCAAATATTTGATGTATTTTTTGAAAAACACCTTTCTTGATTTTGGCCAATATTAATCTCTAATTGATGAAATAAATGCTACTGCTGTTTCTATTTGAAATTAATGGACACAGGATTGTTCAAAAGGAATCCTTTATAGACATCACATGAGGCCACATCAGAAACCTTAAGAAGTTAAACTACATCAGAGTGAGAACATTAATACTGGCCTGAAACAGAGGCATTGATCTGTTCAAACTGAATGTAGACCAAGTACCAAAGGAAAATCATGCCAAAATTATTTCCTTTTTGAAACATACAATCAATTAATCAAATGTGAATATTCACTGAAAAATTATTTGGAAATCCTTTTCAATTCTTTTTTTTTTTAAATTTAAATCCTTTAAACACTAAAATTCTGCTCTAGGAATATCGTGAGGTTTATTAAAACATAAAAAAATAAGTCCTTATTCTAGATGGTAGCAACAACCTACACAAACAGAAATTGAGACATAGTCAAGATTTCTGTTTCCTGAACTGACTGTTGATTGCGAGGTGCTCACTAGACTCAGTTTGTATAACCTTCATTTTTTAAAGTTCTGAAAACTAAAATGTTTCTCTAGTCAAGTTTATTCACTATTTAGCCTCTGAAAATGAATCCTAGGAGTTTTACTAACAGAATTGGTCAAGGAGTTGTGAAATCCCATTTCACAGTACAGTCAGGTCTTTCTGAACTCATGTGCCAAAAAGCCATGCTTTTAAATGTTATCAGCTCCTTTGAGAGCTGTCCACAGAGACTGCTTCAGAAAGTCAAAGTAGCAGAGCACTGTAAGGCTTTACAAAGATGGGTGCTACACTTCAATGACACATTCAGAGAAGCAAAATTACAGAAATGTAGTTTTCTCTTATAACTATGCATAAATGAGGTATTAAGTTGATAACTGTATAATATTTTGAAGGTATGAAACAGTACAGGATTGAATTTCAACCATTTTTAGTCACGACTAATCTGAATCAGGTAACACTTCATCAGCAGGAAAAAAGATAATGGATCTTTTTTTTTCTGTCACTTAAAATAAAACAACCACCCCCAAACCGACAAAACTTAACCTCGATCTCTTAGCTCCTAATTTCCTAATTTACTTCATGCCACAGAAAACCCTGGGCCCCACTTGCCATTTATGGCAGGACCACTGACTAAAGAAGGCCATGATGTTCTTAGCAGATTACTCAGGGTAATTGTCCTATAATGTCCTCCTACTTGTTCTATGCCTTGGTTTTTTTATATTTTAAACTATTCACTATTGTAATTGCTTTTCTTCAATGTTACCTCTTTCACAAAGACATAAAGATGGACCATTAAATAAAATTGTTCCAGTTCTATGGAGAATATTTTTTTCTTTTTTCTTGCATTTTTTTTTTTAATGAAGATACCAGGAAAAGTCGGGCAAAGCTCAGTAATTCCACAGATTCTGAAGGAATTTGAGGGTCAATTTTTCAGCCCCTATTTTAAGCTTGACAATTTCAGTCGATCAGTTGTTAAGCAACCCTTCCAGCAGTCCAGCAGCTCCACCTGCCACTGTTGGTGTGTAGACTGCTGCTCTCCCCAGCAAGCAAGTCCTTCTGAAACTCAGTTTCAGCTTATTCAGAGATGGCATCTTTTCCATTCTCTTGACACCAACACTGCACACTGTCAGAAAGTTTTAATTTTACTTTGCAAGTGCTTTCTTACATAGAAAGAAAAAGGAGGACAACAATATTAGACAGTTTTTAACAAGGCATTTCAGTTTTTTCAGGGTGGGAAGTAATTTATGGAAAACAGTTTTCACTTTCTTCACTGTTCCATATACAGAAAAGGGATATATACTAACGCTCTGCAGAAACGTGTGAATTCTTTCACTGCATCATACCCTTTAAAATATAGGCATCAACACCCACCCAGACAACAACAAAAATTCTTAATATCATCAAATTGTGAATTATTTAGGATTAGAGCTTTCATCCATCAGTTTCAAACAAATATGCTGATGGAATATCAGAAAAAAAATTTCCTCAGTATTACAGAAGTGTGATTTGGAATTCCACAGTCTCTACGATTTATTAGGAGTTGGTTGAGATCCATAGTAAAGAAGGACCAGAGGACACCTTGATTAGGTATTGAGAATAAACTCATGAAGGACCATCAGGCTGAGTACTTCTTAACAACAAACACCTTTAGTGTAACCTTAGACTTCATGCTTTTGTGAGGATAATGATTCAGTCCAAACCAGTTTCTTCAGTTTTTGTTTTTGGGGGGTTTTTTGGGGGGGCGTTTTCTGGGGGGGGGGGTTGTGGTTTTTTTGTGTTTTTTTTTTTTTTATTATGGTGCATAAGTCTATTGACTGCCATACAGAATATTCTCCAGTGAAGTAACCGGTTTCTGTGGATATAGCTAAGATTACACTTCAGCATATTTTGTTCTTGCAATTAGAAGCCTAGAGGAGTTCAATTTGCCTTAAAAAGGGAAAAAAAAAAAATTCTTTAGTAGTCTGTCCAAAATGCAAAGGAAAGTAAATGTAGCATTCTAAAGCAAGAAGTTTTATGAGGACTGCTTTTAGTTAGAGATCATTAAAAAAAGTTACATACTTACAGTAATAACAGTAACAGAAACTTTTATTTTAAACATTGAGAGGTTACATGCAATTCTAATAACTATTTTGAGACTATAACATGGATTTAAATGTTTTCTGTCAAACATTTAAAATAATTTTATCAATATCTTGCCAAAATCCATAATAATATGCTACATGGTAGTTCCACTTTTCTTAATATAGGGTGACTATAACATACTGGAGTAGAAAATTTTTATTTGTGAAACTTCAAATTTAAAACAGGATTTAAAAAAATCAGTTGGCAATGAATTATTTTTTTTATATTTATACTGAATACAGGAAACCACGTATTTTTCATTCTTTCTTTAAACAGTTAGGTGACCCAGACAAAACTTTTGTCATTACTTTACAGTTCATAGACTCCCACATATTTCTGCAACTCATCATTACTCTTGAACAGAAATATTTCTTCAGCTACAAATATAAGTATGATCTTTAAATGACTCAGTTACTGCAGCTTCAATTACTAAGATGTCTCCTTAAATGACTTGCAGCAACCTCTGTTTTTATAAACTTGTTAAGCTGTAGGACTTGGCCCTATAAAGTATGTATTCTAGGGACATCTTAGGAAATTTTCTGTAGATTCTTGAATCCAAACAACAGATTCCAGAATTTTACATACATCACAAAAAAATCTGTTGGTTTTAGCTCGCAGTGAGTCAGCGGAAAACTAGACTTAACCACAACATGAAGAAATTCCTATTCAAAAGATATAATGCAAGCACTGAAGTTAGAAACTTACAGCTTCTTAAAAGTTTACATTCTCTTATTATGACTTCTATTATTGTTTTATTCTAATGACACTGATTTTTCATTAAATGCTCACAATTTTGCTATTACCTTCCTTGCATATTTAAAGAACAAACATCACATTTCTGTTCTATTTATATTTGTTTAAGAAGTCGGCAATGTTGAAATATTTTTATGATTTCACGTCCTGAAGTATATTTCCTGGGTTTCCCTGCTTTTTCCCCTAGTTGAACCACGCTGAAGACTCTCCCAAACTTCGATCGAATTTCCTGTATCTGGTTCAGCTACTATGACACAATTCCTTTTTGCTTCTTCCCAGTGTATTGTTTCCTGATTAATAAAGGAGACAGCTCTATAAGACTACCTATCTGCTGAAAGGCTGTTGTATTTCTTGATCCTCAGTTCTTATTTCAGACAATGTCATGATAAAATTCAGTAGTGATCAAATTTCTGTTGTTTCATTAGGTTTCCCTTATCTATATAAACATTTCCTGTTTTATCATTCACAATGCCTAGAGGTTTAGAATAGTTTTATGTATTTTTTGTCACTTCTGTCTAAATCTTGATCCCAGTTGGTTCTTTATAGTTAGCCAGAGGCTTGTATTTTTGGGAGGTTTTTTTTGCTTTGTTTTTAACTTCAAAAACAACTTTCTGTTATACTTTCTGCACTGAATACTGACAAATTGAAAGGAAGGAATAAGGGAAACACAAGGTAAGACTGCTTTAATCTGCAAAACCTATTGCAGATAAGTAAGCTGCTGCATAATTAATATTCTGCCACGACAAGCCCAAAGAGTATGAATTGTAATAAATAAATAAAAATTTAGGGACTTCTACTTGTAGGGCTTGATAGTTCTTTTGTTCGTACAAGTACATATAACTTCAATCTGCAATAAAAAAATTATCTTCCATGTACACATTTTGGTGAACATATTGCACACACTGCAGAAGCTACTTATATTCTAAGGAAAGTTTTGTCTGGGTTTGTTGGTTTTTGTTTGGTTGTTTGTTTTTGGTTTTTTTTTAATGCATTGTGTAACTTTGTATAGTTTTACTTGCATACCCCATGAAAATATGCGCACATTTATCATTACCATACATCTCTTTCAGTCAAGAAACATATACTTTTTATAACTGAATACTGAATGACACACTTAATAGACCAAAATAAAGATTCTATAATACCTTACAGTTTTTTACCTGAGAGTAAAAAAATCCTTTGCTTTCAAATTAGACTTATTAGAATGAAAATGGTTCTTCATTTATCATTCCCCTGCTTGTAATCACTCGTAAATTCAGAGATCTAAGAAATATTTATTTCATTACTGTTGGTAAACGTGAAATACAAACCTGGATTATTAACTTAAACATTAATTTTGTGGCATGTCATTTGAATTTCTACATTGGTAACTTACTAATCATATTGCAAATTAAATGCATCAAAGCTTATAAATTACACCAAATAGAGTTTAATACAACAGTAGTACTGCACAAATCTTAGTATTACCATTTAATTGCAAATTATGATACGCAGCACATATGATAGATTGTATACATGACAGTATGATATATTATATAAAATATTTTTCTATATCAAATATAAAATTTGTTAGCATAGATTTTTTTTTTTGCTTCAACATATTTGAAATTACTTATTCCACATTTTTACTGTGTCATATTAATTACAGAAATTGCATTATCTAACTGTCTCTTAAAAGTAAAAGAAGTATTTTTATTTTAAAGGATTTAAATGCTTCTTTCCAGAACGAGATTTCATCAAAATGGCTACGTCCCCACAGAAAGCTGTGAACTCTCTAAAACAACCTTTCGTCACAAATAGTATTTCCGTTAAAATGTTGCGACTACTTCAGGCTATGAAGATTCTGGTATAAAATGTTGCCATAATTATAGTTAAGTTATACATACAGAGAAGGGAATTCTACTTTAAGTTAATGTTTAGGTTACTGAACATTAAAAAAAAAAATCCTTTTCTTAATTGAGCATAATAAGGATACACACTGGTGAAATGACCTATTAAATTCAAACAAATATTTGAGGACTTTTTGCCTCCTGGTATTTTCCATCTCAAATATACAGCTTTATCATCATCACTGTGAAATTACATTCAGTCTGCTACTAAGTCCTGCTTTCTGAAAACAGAACGTTTTCTATTTTCTTTTTCCTAACACCAGTTGTCTGCAAATTGTTGACACATGTTAAGTCATTAGAAAAATTAAAGTAGCCTGTTTAATAGATTATTTCTTTCCCTTGACCTCACACAACCTAAACTGCTCTTCATGCCCACTGTAAAAATTATTGTCCATCTCTCCATCATTAATATTTTCTATGACCCTTCTGTTTTGATTCAGTTCTGTTTATACCCCATAGACCCCCTCATTTTATTTGCAGCACCTCCCAAATCCTTATATGCTGGTGTGCCTGCTAGAGGCACTGAGTGGATAAAATCAGAAATTGTCTTGTGGCACTTCTCAGTAGCGTGTTAATCTAAGTTGTCTCCCATCTCTTATATGCTACTTGCAATGAAATATGGAGGAACTTAATTGCCTTTAAGACTTCTGTCCCTTTGTCAAATCTCGTTGAAATTGGACAAGAGATTTTACGTTTACTGAAGGGAGCAGAGGAGACCAGACAGGAAGCACTATCACACAAATACTGTTTCCTTGGGAAACAAGGCTAAAATAACAGTGTAATAAATGGTTTGAAGGAAACTGTCCCATGAATGTACCAATTAATTCACAGGAAAGTGATTTGTTTTGCATGTATTATCATAAATATGCTGCTTCACCTTTTGCAAAATCTCATTTAACTGCATTCATTTTAAAAGAACGATTTCAGTCTGAGTTTTGTTTTTGTGAGCACCAAGGGGAAAGTGTTCTCTTATCTTCAAATGTTATTAACTGGAACTAAGTGTAACCTATGCTTTGAGGTCCTTATTGCAATTTAGATAGACAATTAGATATACAATACCAAAAGAAAGAGAGAACTTTGTAGTAGAGATTTGTCTCCTGGTGCCCCAGGTGACTACAGTAGACTTCCTTCTGTGTTCAAATGATTAAAAACTACAATACCCTTCAAGTCATTTTTAGAAAGCTATTCATAATTGCAGTATCAAGTAATATAACTTTTTAAAAATAAGCTTTTGAGACTTACATAGAATTGTGTTTTTTATAGGAAGGTAAGTTGTTTCCTCATTTGCAATAGTTATGCTATTTTTTCAAGGCTGGAAACTTGCAATAGAGTAAACTAAATTCTTCCTTCATGTACCTGGATATGTGAAGAATTTCACCCTCGGAGACTTCCAATAGCTTCTGCTACAGCCACACATCACTTTAATAAAAACGTATGTCTCTGCTCTGTCACAAATATATCCTTCAGGATTGCTGAAGTTATGTTAGAAAAAGGCCATCTTGTTAGATGTTCAAAAGAGACAAAAGATGACAAAAGAATATTGAAATGATATTTTCATAATCACATTACAATACATAATTTCCTTTTGTTAAATGACTACTTCAACACATAATGTGCTGTAGGCAACTCATTGTTCACCTTTGATAATTAGCTTTTCTTTAAGAACATTGTTGTGTGTTTTTGTTGAAGATATATCAGGGCAGAAGACCTTGGTGTGATGTGAGAGGATGACCCTGTAGAATGTCTCTGCTTAACTAGAGCCCCAGAGTCAGTATGTTAAATGCCTACAGAGAGTAATGTATACAGATATATGGAAACAGTTTCCTCTGTTAACTAAAAAAAATATGTGGTAATTAAACTCAATTTAAGAGAATAAACATCAACAGTTTCAGTAAAATAACATTTTTGCAAAAGACTAAGCACATTAAGAAATACTCGAAGGGCAATGTTATGTAAGAATAATGTGTTATCTTCACCAGCTTGTCACCAGACAACTCAGAACACATTTTTATTTTCTGAAACAAAACTTCTGAGAGATTTAATAATCAGCTCCTGAAAGGTAAAGATGAAAACCAACTAGACTAAAATAATAGTAGAAAATGTGTATCTTCACAGAAATCCTAGGTTTCTGGAAACTTATAAAGGAACTGTGACAATAAAAATCAGAAAATCAAAGGTAATCAGAACAGCCTGCTTTACTCTGTGGAAGCACATGCTACACTCCAGTGCTTCTTGTTTGAGCACACTGACTTCCTTTTTACCAGCATAACAATGATTTTTGTGTCATCTTCTTAATTTTAAGCTTTCCTAGAAAATTAGAGTCAAACCTAAAGAAGTCATTAAAATACAGAAAATACTGTATTTGACGCATTTATTTCAGTCATTCAGTGTCACCATGATCTACTGCAGGTTGACTCACTGGATCTCGGTTTGTCTACACAATACCTGTCTTTAATTGCAAAGATGGGAAACAGTAAAATTGAACATCATAATAAGCTAATATTTTTTTGGAACTTATGTGATTGATGATTAGAAATTTGAAATTCAGGTATGGATAAACTTGGGTTTTTTTTTTGTAAAATATTAATACACATTTTTCAGTTAGAAATTAATATCAAGAAGGTTCCATTAACAGGACACATGTTCTTTAGTAAGATTATTCCATTCAGCAGAAAACAGTATTCCAGTCTCCAAAAGTGGAAGTTTTATATTCCATTTAAACTATACAAAATAGTAACAGAATACATTTCTTTGTTCACAAAAGTCAGTGGGCTAATCTACATTAATAAAAGCCTTAAGTTAGGTTGTATTTCAAAATCATATCAAAATAACACAGATAAATTTTATCTAGCTTATGTTGTACTCTATAAACAGTATAGCCTGCAGCACATCTGACTGTTATTTAGTTATGAAAAATGTAGCTACTTGATTTGATGATAAAGCTTATAACCTATGTTTTATCATACAATTTTAAACTATCTAATACAGACTTATCTAGATGGTTTATTTAAGTATTTGAAAAGTCACTCTTAACCCTTTTTAAAAAGAATGATTTGACTAACTGCTGAAAAACTAAGAGAAAAATAGTCATTAATGACACTGTTCAAAATGTATTCAGACTACAAACATATGGAATGTTATAAAATAAACCTGAACTTAGTTAACATATAAGTGAAAAGCTTAACTAAATGTCACAGAAACTGTTGAGGATGTCAAACCAACTTTCTGGTTAACTTCACAAAGCTTCACAGGAGCATCCTTGACTTTCTTTTTTTGTTTGACCTTTGAAATAATTTGGCCTCCTTTTCCACCCCCCCTCACTCTTCACTTTCTCTTCATCTTTCTTTTTTTGAGGGAAATAATGAAACAGAAAAAATACCTTCCCTGAGGACAGCAGATGAAGACTTGAAGCTCCCTGCATTTCACTTGAGTCAAACTCTGGAAGAAGATTATAGAATTGGTCAAGAGGGAAATGTTGTGGAAGACTATCAAGTCTGTCCATGTAGCACAATAAAAGACTCCTTCTCTCCACTTGAATCTGCTAATCCTTCCAGTCATTGTTGGTTTTATGCATAATTTTCACACCATGACAGAATTTAAATTGAAACGCTAATATGAATTTGAGAAATCAATACAAACTTTTAATATCAAAATAGTTTTCTACAAAACATCAAAGAGTTTCTGTCAGATGTTGTGGCAACTACAATTCCCCTACCAGATTGTAAGCTAATGTGATTGACAGTATTTTGATTTTAAATTATATCAACCTATCCGCTAGACAACTGGGAAAACTATTTTCTCACCTAACACTAATGCACCAGTATCTAAAGTTAATTTGAATTTGATTATACGGTTGAATTCTTAATTTGTCCCAATGCTTTACTATGTTTGCAGGAAAAGAAGAAAAAAAGATTTTCCAAAGAACTAGTATTTTTCATTCAGTTTATTCTAGTATTCTTAAGTCACAATACATACAAAATACAACCTATTTTTTCTACTACTTAAAAAATAATAATAAGTCCAAAGGGTAAATGTTTCATAATAGCATATTTTATGTATTTTGAAAGCAAGAAAATAAAAATTCAGAACACTGGTAAGCTGATAAAATAATGGCCACCTTCCATTTAGTACTAGTACATCTTCAAAAAGAAAAACACAAGAATTTTCAAAATGGATGCATAGATCTATAAGGCCAGTGAGTGAGGACATTTTTTATAAAGATATTTTCTATCTGCAATCCTTACTCTGTGCCAAGCTTCAGAGCTGCAGTAGAGTCTCATCCATTAAAAAGTCAAAATCAGAAAACATGATGTTTCATAATCCTGACACATTAACTCATGTTTCCAGTTTACTGATATAATTCCCCTTATTTCCAGCTAAAGTAAATGCTGGCAAAATTAAAAGGCCCAAAGGAAGACAGACTAGTTGAAACATACATCCTCAATTTAACGGAGTTGTAGATGCTTTCATGCAAAGCAGCAGAAGGTCAACTTCTTTAACATTTACAAGCATAATAGAAATATATAGTGTTCTAGCTAAATCTAGCTAGTCTGAATTCCTAGAAACTCTTGTATCTAAAATTAGAATTTTTTATTGTCTAATATTGAATTTCATTAAGTACAAAAGCATTATCTTTAATCATGATGCCAGATACACTTTAGAGATGTTCATTGTGAGATCATAAATCTGTAAATTTTTGTTCATACCTAAGAATTTTTCTACTGTGTGACTTCTTGCAGCCAAGAAAATGTAATTTAGTTTTAAAGAGAGATAGGAGTGATTATAGTGCCATCAAACTGCATTTATAACTATTTTAGAAAGCACCCTTTGATGGATTTTATTATGAAGTTATTTATGAATCTTATACTTCTAACAAAATTACTAGCAATTTTGCACTAAAAATATCTAAAACCCCCCAAAGATAAGTATGGTAAATATTAAGTAGTATGATTTCTATTTAGTTTGCTTTCAATGACAGCCAAAATATATTTAAAGACAGAAAATTTCAGATTCCTCTTCTACTGCTATTACTGACTGCAGTTCAGTAGTCATTCCAAACAGTCCCATTCAGTCCCACGTATCCTCTTTTGACCACAAAAAAAAAAAAAAAAAAAGTCTCTTTGCACAGGATCAGATGTTTCAAGAGGAGCAGAAATAGGTGATAATTGGTGGAAAAACAAAAGCAGTTGGATGAAATAATCGCAAATCTTTTCCATTCCCTAGAATGCAAATTTCATGAAGAACTTAAAATGCCATGCCAAAAACTTGAAAGTTTTTCTATTAATTACTCAAGAAAACATTACAGTGTTATCATAATTACTAGGCATACAGCTCCTATCCTGTACACCAGGTAGCTTTTAAATCCAAAATTAGAAAAAAGCTGAAAATGCTGTTGAAGGTATATATAGTGCTTTACTGCTATCTTACCAGAGGATAATTTTTTTAATCCAAGAGAACTATTAAAATGAAAAAAAGTCTTACCTAACCACTAGCTACGATTCTGCATGTCTGTCACAATTTTAGAAGACTATGGTTTCAAAGATAAAAAGAAAATATAAACAGAAGGCATGGGTAGTTTGTACTAATTCAAACGTTCTTCAAACTCCGTTTATCTGTCACAAGTAATATTAAAACCACTATTCTAAAACTTCTTTGTTTATAAGCCCCAGATTTATTCTTTCTATTTCCTACCTGCACCCAAACTCTAAGTGAAAGTATCTCTTATGGAGTAGTTTTTTGTAGTTGCTGATGATACAAACACAGTGTGAGACCATGTTATTAAAACAAAGATTCCTGTATTTCCCATTCCCATACTCAACATGAAGTGCAAAGATCACTTTTTTTTTTTCTTGTGCAACAGACAAAATCATACCTTACCTATGTAA
This sequence comes from Antrostomus carolinensis, assembly GCF_000700745.2. NCBI lineage: Eukaryota > Metazoa > Chordata > Aves > Caprimulgiformes > Caprimulgidae > Antrostomus > Antrostomus carolinensis. Next base: position 23,664 of record NW_010308529.1, read on the forward strand.
ATGAGACTTGAAAAAATACATAGATTAGAGGCTCTTCAGGAAAGAACTGGGAAGGTGTGGAGGATGGGTTGTGTTCTGTGCAAAGGAGCAGCTAGAATGCACACAGCTTCATCCTGGGGCAGCTGATAGGCCAGAGAACTTAAGGGAGAAGATAAGGGATCAGCACAGGTGATGCTGTGGGAGGCATCTGCTACAGACCAGCTGATCAAAAAGATTATATAGATTAAATTTTCTTTTGAAGCTGATCAGTTTTACCTTCAGTCCCTAGAAAAGCTATGGAGCAAATAATTCTGGAAGCTTTTCCAAAGCCAGGTTATGCCCGACAACTTGATGCTTGCCATGAAAAGATGGCAGGCTCTGTAGGCAAGGGAGATCAGTTGATGTTAACATAATTTGCAATTTTAGCAAGGCCTTTGATACTGTTACTCACAGTACCTTTACAGCCAAATTGGTAAGATACAAACTCTTTTATCTGTGATGTTTTAAGAACATTACTGGTTTATGTACAGTCTGGCTACATTCTTGATTTTATCAGAGTATCTGAATTTTTAACAATCAGGTCGGTGGCACAGATTTTTATATTGTATAACTGCAAAGGGTATAAATTGTGATTGTTAACACTTGGGGGGATTGATGTTAAAAAACATTTGGCAGATTGCTTTCATTGCATTAGTAGGAAAGAAATAATAAATGGGGAGATGCCTGAAAATAAGTGAAGGGAGCACAATAAGGAATGGGGAAATTCATAGTAATCGAGACACTTAATCTTCATATAAAGGTAGTAAATGAAAAAAAAAAAAAAAGGAAAAAAACCCCACAAATCAGGGTCAAGTGAAGACAAAAGACAAAATAAGATGCTACTATTAGAGTTATAATATAAGAGATTTTTTTTCTATAACTCAAGGAAGTTTAAAAGCTAGCAGAGTGGAAGCATTTGAGAAAGATGAGCTCAGGACTACTGTCAGCAGCGTGATTAAGAGCTTCATCACCATACAGTAGCCAGCATGTTTTACATAATAGGGTTCAGCATCTACTCCCATTATAGTTAAAGTCACTCTTCCATAAATGCATTCAAATTACTACCTGAGTTATCCACATATTTTCTTAAGCTATTTAGTAAGTGCACTTCTGATGGAAAAAAACTCGGGACAAAAGGGAAAGTTTTAGACTTACTAGCTTTGGGTGAACAGACAAGAGTAAGTCATTGAAACCCGTGGAAAATTTCTTATTTTGGATGACATTAAAAACTTCCAAACACTTGAGGGGCTCAATCTATGCTTCATTTCTCTATGATTAGTACTATAATCAGAGGTACAGTTCATAATGTAACAAATTATAAAAAGATTTTACCTTATTTACAGAACATAAAAGCTGTAACTACTCAGCAGCCACTGCAAAGAATATGTACCTTGTGTCCAGTGTTTCCTAATAATGTTTCCTTATTCAGTAGCTATTTTTAAGGAAAGGGGAATGTACCTTGCGTCCAGTGTTTCCTAATAATGGCTCAACCTTATTCAGTAGCTATTTTTAAGGAAAGGGGTAACCCTTAAAGAAATATGAACGCACCTACAATGTTTAGGGACAAGGAATAACATTTAGACAAAACATTAGATATGCAGTAAATAGATCTTTCTATCTGTTGATTAAGAAACAACCATGTCTGTAAATATGGTGGTGGTCTTAATGGAAAAAACTTAAATGAATCAAGAATGAGGAATTCGGCTTTCAAATGGAATGCCAAAAATAACACTAGTGGTCAGATGATTTAAAGTATATAAACACAAAGAATTTTAGTTTCTTTCTCAAAGAAGTATAAAAAAGGTAATGACATGATTAAAATATAGTACAGTTGAGGTTATGAATAAGGTGGAAATTTGTTTTAAAATACATTGCAGTTTAGCTGTTTCTATAATTGACTATATGTGGATATAAACATTCATTGTGGAATAAAGTTTTTATCTAAAACTTGTGCTCCCTTGATATATAGACAAATGATATTCAAAATGGGAACTTCTGAAAACCATGTCTTGTTAAATTGCGAGTAAAAAAAATGAGGCAAAATACTGTTAAGACATCAGATCAGGGGATGTCACTCTGTCCTTACTATGGAGGAAGTCAGTACTGTATTAAAAATAAACCAAAGAAGAAAAGACAGAATTTTCCTTAGAAGACTCTCATCATTTTACAAAAGAAAGTTGAAATGATCATTGTGCATAGCATTAAAAGGTCCATCTGGGAAAAGAGATCCCATTTAGCAATAGCAGAGAGGTTAAAGAAAAAAGAAAGAAGAGATTGGGTGTGAAATCCAACCCCCTTTGAAGTCAATGGGAATTTTGCCATCGATTTCACTGGGTCAGGATTTCATGCAAGGTGGATGCAAACTGTGCTTTGTGATATCCATATTGAATTGAGGTTTCTGATTTCAAAAGCTGTATTAAAACCACCCCCACATAAAACTAATGTAGCAGAGTACAGAATAAAGTCATTTTTTTTAAATGAGAGAAAATGTAAAGATTACAGTTAAAACCTTACTGCTAATATAATTAAGCGTGGACAGAAGGAAAGAATACACTTTTCAGCATTTACCTCCTACGTCTTTTTGGTTTTTTCTCTTTTAGTTTTCCTCCCTGAACACTCTTATGCCTCCCTGCTTCACTCCTTATATTCACTTCAATGCTTAACTGCAAATTCCAGTGGGGAAAGTAAGCTGACAAAAGCACACTGTTATTTTTATACATTCTACCCCCTTAAGCTGCAGTGTCCAAGTTTCAGGTGAAGTTTGTTACACACAGGTTTTTATATATATTTTTATATACATTTTTCAGCTAAAAAAAACAGTCTCAGATGCTTATTTTGTTATTAATAAAGCAAATTCAAAAATACAAGTAACAAATAAGAAAATGTTAACTTTGAGTGAGGGGGCATTTGATGTAAATAAATAGCATTTAAGTGCTATTTTTTACTATTGTGAACAAGCAATAAAAAACCAGATCCCTAACAGGATCTTTCTCATGAAGTGCATTCAAAAGTAACAATAAGCCTCGTGCTTTTAGACAAGTTATCTTTACTGGTGGGAACATACATTTTCCGTGCCCAAAACTGCACATATCATGACAGCCAACAACTTTCATAGAAACCATATCCAATTAAAACTGAGAACAAAAAAATAAAATAAAATAAAATTTTATATGCTATGCAAAAGTTTGCCTTCTTTCTAATTAAAATTACTTCTGGAACCTAATGTTAAAAATGTGTGTTCATTCCACACACGTATTTAATGGAATCAGTGGTGCTATTTAATCAGATGTAGGAGATTTAAGTTGGAAATAATGAAAATAAGGTTGGGAAAGTATTCCAATATTCTTTACCTGATTCTTTGCTATGTTTTGTTAAATGTATTTTTAATGCAAATATACCAGTGCATTTAATGCAAATACACCAGTGCACTTTCTTCTCTCTGCTGTCTCTGATGAAGACAATCCCATAAGGGTGAAATGCCGGTCTGGCCTGTTTCTTCCCTACTGTGCCAAGAGAAAAAATTAAGTTGTAACTATCGTAACATGAATGAGGCCTACCTAAAGCTGGTAGATCTGTGTCTAAAATAATTTAGTTTTAATTTAAAAACGTTCTTGCTTACAGAATGCAGCAGTTCAGAAAACTGTTATTGTACATATAGCTGAAAAAATAAGAGTTGAATATTTATGAAGGCTCTGTAGAAATATTCCTTCTAAATAACTAAACTGAACAGGCTGCCCAGGGAGGGTGTGGAGTCTCCTTCTCTGGAGACATTCAAGACCCGCCTGGACACCTTCCTGTGTGATCTCATTGAGGTTCCTGCTTTGGCAGGGGGATTGGTCTAGATGATCTTTCGAGTCCCTTCCAATCCCCAACATTCTGTGATTCTGTGTGATTCTGTGTAAATTTCTTGTCTGCAGAGAACGATTGGATTCCTGAGTTAAAGAAAGTATCTTTTTGCTTTTAAAGTCAACCGTGTCAAACATCTTATTGAGTAAAGTATTAATTACTAATAACTATATGGATCAGACCTAGCAGTCTCATTCTGTCATGTAAATATTTTCTTTTAAAAACTGAAGTGATAAGATAATTTTCCAAAAGCAAACTAGTTTCTGAACTTTAGCTGAAAGGTGATAAGTCTCACGTTTCATTTTTGCCTTCTGAATGCATCTAATTAAAAAGCAGTGTTATTCACTACTAAAATACAAAGATGAATAACAGAAAATAAAACATACAGAAAATTCTTTGACCATGCTTCCAAGTTATCGCAATCCCTCACTGCCAAACCAGGTCTTCTCCATTTCCTTAAGTTGAGGCTTAAGGCAAGCTCTTTTCAAAGGAAAAAAAATAATCAGTAGCAAACCAACAAACTCACACACACCACTGTGTGCCTCACATTACACACAAATAATTCTGGAAAAAAACCCCAAAACCCAGGTATTTTAAAATGTATTGTAATTCTGAACTCTTACCTGATTACGTAACTATAGCTACAGTTATCTATATATCTCTACAACTATCTATAATCTCTGGCTCCTGTAGACTGATATTCTGAGTTACCATTTAAAATCCAGATCCTGAAGGATGCTAACTTGATTTGACTTACTAATGACTATAGAAGATCACATCTCACTAAAAAGAAAAGAAAATCAGGCTAGTTTTGACTTTAAGGGATTGAAAAATTTGACAAAATCTCTTTTGTTTTTGTTGGATTGGTAAGATTTGCCTGGATGAACAAGAAATGCATCTCTTTGAACATCAAATACATTAACTGTAAAGAAAAAAGCCACATGCCGGTGTATCAATGAACTGTTAAATACAGTGAAATACAACTAAAGAGTAACACAATGTCCTGGAACAATTAAACGCGATTTTTTGTTTATTTTACTGACAATAGAACTGGGACGGAGAAGTAGGAATGGAAAGAAGAAGAAATTGTGGTGCTATGTTCAGGACCTCTAATGAGCAATTTAGCTCCTACTGTCTTGAGGGAATGGGTCTGCACATGAGTCTCCAAGCACATTCTTACTTTCACCAGAGCTGCAGGACTCAAGCTAAATTGTTGCTGGGAAATACAGCTAAAATATGTTGGCATTCTGGCTTCCAGAATTACTTTAACCATCAGTTTAAATACACAATAAATTTTATTTATTGACTGAGCAACTGTTTTTACAAACATATTAGCGATAGCAACCACTAAGGGGAAAAAAAAAAAAAAAAAAAAGGCTGTTAAAGCTCCTGGTAGTGTCACATCAGCATTAAAGCAAAGAAGAAATTTAGGCTACAAACAAAAAACTGGTTTATAACTCCCAGAAGGGGGAGATTCTGAAGAAGTCTTCTCATGAGGCAAAGGGAGAGTGAGAGGAGAGAAACAGAACAAAGCAAAGAATACATTCATTTTAAAATGAAGTTTGAAAAATTTAAAGAATCATCCTCAGCAGAGGAAAGCCTTTCTAAGTCTGTATTCTGAAACCTTAAAGTGATATGCACTCTTCAGAAACAGCACATGATTGTTGTGAGGACCCTGCAAATGAGGTCAGGTTTGTCTAAATACGAGTTAACAAGAAAACTTTGCAGTTTAGTTGAAAATAAAACAACCACCAGGTTGTATGGCAAATTCAATGAAAACCACAAGAACTCTCTGTTTCTACAGTAAAGGCTGTAAGCATACAGACTGGAAAGAAAAATTAGTATCATGAAGGTAATCCCTGTATCGATTCATCAGGTAGTTTGCTTGCTTGCTTTATATTATATTTTGTACTACTTTAGCTCTAAGCCTTAAGCGTTTCTATAAACACTGTTCCTCTTAAAGAGCAAGGTGTGAATGATGTAGCAGTTGTGCTTTAACAGCATTGCTGTGTTTTTAACCATTCCAGAGCCTTTTGTGTAATATTTGCCTACTAATGCAGTCTGCTCACTCTGCCTCAAATATGTCAAAAATGTATTTTCTAGTGAAATTAAATAAAACTGACTTCTGTTATTGTAGTGAAAGATTAAGGCAAATAAAAAAAAAAGATAATGACTGGTATGTTAACTTCTGAACAACTAGCAAAGGACAGTAACGGAGAAATTAATGTAATCACAAAATAATTAATTTTTCACTAGAAAAAGAAAACTACAAAGAGTTCTCTCACTACAAAACACTGAAGGTCACAGTTAATTGTCACAAATCACCACCTGCCTTAATTTCAACTTAAGAGAAAAAAATGCTTAAAAAATAAATGTGTGGCTGGTGTTTTTCATGTAGAGGAAAAGCAGGTTGTCGGCTTCATAGCACAAAGAAAACATGCTCACTGATTACACACAGAACATGACAGTTGTGCAGTGTTGTCCTCTTCACCACGTATCTGACACTGGCTCCTTGGGATCAAAGCAGATCCCGAACACCATGGGGTTCGACATCCGACGGGCCTGTTTGGCTTGCAAGGATAGCTGGTTTATGCAGCAGGTTACCATAGCAACTTGCCCCAATTTACATAGTGAATAGCTGCATAAGTTAATGTGGCTTAATATAAGCATTCACTCCCAGTCGAAGATTTCAGCTTGTTAGCGTAAGACAGCCAGAACTCCTGTGTAGAAGTCAGGAGCTGATGTGCCCAGGCATAGCCATTTAAATGGCTGAAGCCCATCTTCCTTACACACAAGGATTCTCTCTTTGCAGTTTACACCTTATGTGGATTCCCTGCTCACCACAGGCAATTGCTAACTTGAAATCTAGCTTGTACAAATGGAATAAGATTTTTTTAATGTGAATTTAACCTGCACAATTAACCTGCAAATTTAACCAGTATCTTCCTCCCATGCTGTGTTCCAAAAAAACCCAACAAAACAACAAAAAACCCCACATAACAAAAACCAAAACCAAACCCCAACAATTTATTGCATGGAGTTTGAGACCAAAAGTCTGGTTTTTGTGCAGAAGCCTTGTGCCTTCAGTCCTTAATTACTTTATTCAGCCTGACGATGCAACTTCAGTCTTACTTCTAAGAGCATTTTAAACATTTTGTTGGACTAAGAGTAAGGCACTGAAACTCATCAATTCTCCAAATTTATTAGCATTGTGTCTAGTCTTAATCAAGAGCTACTACTGACTAATATGCATTAATTCTACTTCCATACTTTTGTAATCTTGCATGCACCTACACACACATTTCTAAAAGCAAACTGAATATATGAAGGAGCTTCTGAAGTAGAGCTAATAAGTTTTGCAAATATACAACAAAGAATCAAAAATTAAATGGAAGTTCTTCAGAACAAAATCTGTGCATTGTTTTAGACTGCAACAAAACTATGAGTCAATGTCATTATATTATTGAAGCCAAATATCCTACTGGAATCTAAAACCAGGAGTTAATACTTGCAAGATACATTAAGTGATCCCTATTTACACAGCATGGATAGAATTTTTGTTGAAATAGGAGTTTCAGACATTGTGTTCCAAGAGATACATGGAGGAGAGCAATGAGATGGATGAGAGGTCAACACGTTCTACAAAAGTCAGGTACTATTTAGCTGAAGGGAAAGACTGAGTCCTTTATGAATTTAAAAGGCTCTTGCAAAGAGGAAGGAACTAAACAGGTTTTCATGTTTGTGGGTTTAAATTGCAGTGAGAAAAATTAGGGTTACACCTGGGAGGGAAGGGGAAGCCTTTCCCACAGTAACGATGAAGCCCTATGCTATAGAAAACCAGAGCAACTAAAGGATCTCCACCAGTGGAGATCATAAGGAATATGTTGGATAAACTTTTACCAGGAATGATATGGTATAGTCAACAGGACAGCTTTATTTAAATTCTCTCAAGTCTAGTACTTTATATTTTGTACACTAGAAATTAATATGGTACTGATAAGAAAAGTGAAGATTTTTCTCCCAGTAGGTTATTTTAATCATTTCTTTTAACTCGAGTAAGCATTGGAACAGTCACAGAGAGCTTAATATTGATACCTCTCTTTCTGCTTGTCATACCTTTGTTCTTTGAGCTAAGAGTGCTTTGCTTTTTTTGTTTTGGGTTTTTGGTTTGGTTTTTTTAATAGGCTATTCTGAAAAGAACAGTGTCCACAGAATAAATAAAAATACTGAAGCTATTTTAAAAGTGAATTCTACCTCAAGAATTTTAATCTTAGAAAAGCCCAAAGGAGAATATTGCTGCTATCCCTACTTTTCAAATTAAAAAAATTAGAAACAGGCTGGTGAAATGACTTTCCGAAGTGGAAGAAAAGAATCTATGTTTCTGAAAACTTAGCCAGAGGCTGTTTAAATGGGACATACTTTCTTCTTCTGTCTCCAGGTAAGCAATTTCTAAAATTTAATTATCTAATTTCCAAGTCTAAGCATTCTGAAAACTTCGGGAAAAATAGCAGCTCTCATTTGATATATCAGGTATTGAAAGAATTATTACTTCACTTAGACTTTCTTAAATCTATTAATTTCACTTACTAAATAATATACTTGCATATGAATACACGAAATGCAGCCTTTTTTCAAAGAAAAGGCATCTTTTAAAGAGTTGCTGCAAGAGTACACTGTATTGTTATGCACAAATAATATTGTTATCTGCAAATAACACATTAATTTCTATATATAGAGACCTCTGGAAAAAGAATGTGGTCTTCTCTTTTCAGCTTTTGTCTAATAAATACTTTATGTATTGCTTGAAGGTGCATGGGTAGGAGACTATTCAGTGTCTAGTCTCTTGAAAGTCTGATTCAATAACTAATTCAACCAAAGACCCTAAAGGATACTGAAAATATATGCAATATATACTGGAAAGTGTGATACTGAATAGAATTGTACTCTCTTTTCAGTACTGCTGAAACAAACATGTAAAGTTTTAGTGGTGGGAAACAGATACCACAGAAAGCTATGTGTCTTTCAGAAGCTTTGTTGTAAGAAGAAAAGGCTGAAATAGCTGTGGCTTATTACAAGCTAGCTTAATAAGATTCAAATTGTTACATGTCTTGAAAAGAATAAAAGATTTCCAACTTGCACATTTTTTTCCAGAATACAGGTACAATTCCTGGTATATCAATAGCCCAAGGGTACAACATATTGAATGACTTTTTAAAGATTCATGATACAAATTTATTTCCTAACAACCCTGTAGGAACGTGTTGTTTTCCATTACAGGAAACAATGCTTTTCAAAAGTGTTTACAACTCTCAAATTGCAAAATTTAATTTTCAAATTGAATGAAGCATAATGAGCTTCATGAGCTCCTCATTCTTCACACCCAGGTTTAGCTACAAACATAACACAGCAAAACAAATGAGGAGAAGCAAACCAGGTGTATTAAAGAGTTCCGATGTAATGAATGAGTATCTTTCTCTTGACCAATGGCAATTCAAGAGAGTCTTCCAAAGAACAAAGTATGTCCAAGCTAACAGCCTATCTATCTTCATCTCTAAACTGAGAAAAACAAGGAAAGTATAGAATCATAGAAGTATTTTGGTTGGAAAAGACATTTAAGACCATCAAGTCCAAGCATTCACCTCTTTGCTGAACATAACTGAGTGAACACTCATCAGATCAAATTTTTTTTCTATCATCTCATATAAAACCAGCTCATTGTTGAGATATATACCTACATATAACCTCTGTCTAATAACTTTGCAGAAGGCTAAGTTTCTATTATAAATGCTGTTCTTGTAGGACAGTACCATGGTGGCAACTGGAAAGGACTGAAGGTAAAATTTAGCAAAATGAGAACCGGAAGCACCAATCAAACTATAGGTAGACAAACTGAAAAACTACTAAATCTGAGGTTTTGAGCTCAATATTAGAAGAAGCAAGACTGATAGTGCAGATAAAATATACTCCATACACCAAAAAATTCAGCTCTGTTTCTGTGTGAATATCACTGACTGGAAATTTTGAAACCTGATTATTTCTATTGATCCAGTCAAAAAGAATCAAAATAAAAGAACCACCACAATTTTCAAGGAATTACTGTTAATGCCACTGCTGCTTAAACAAACAAAATCAACAAACTAAGCAAATCCCTGAATGTGGTATAAAAACAGACATAACTGAAAATTTTCAGTTCTACAAATTTTTCTGTATTAACGAGTTCAAAAAATACTATATGACAAATTTATTAAATCTATTTTGAATTACTTTTCCTCACTTTTTGTTGAATTTTATCAACAGGTATTTACTCAGGGGGAAAAAACTCATGGCAACTTAACTCTAAATTACTCAGTCCTCTAGGGTAGTCTTGTCTTTAGATTCTTCTTCTTAAAAAGACTAAAAGACATATAAGTCAAAAATCAGGTTTTATCAGAAGAGAACTTATAATATTTGTTTTTATAGAGAAAATTCAAAACAGCTAAGTAAGCCCAGGTAGAAATATAAAAGCAACTTAAAAACAAGTGCTCAGATATATCTGTGCTTCCAGGTGGGTTTCAGTCTATTCTGCATCTCTCTGAATAGTGGCAAAATCTTAATAATCCATGCTGATTAAGGAAGGTCATTTAGAAGGTTGTTGAGGCCTGGAAATCTTTTTCCTGCACTGCTTAGTCTTCAGATCCTTTGTGAGTGCCCAGCTTGCTGTTATGACCCTGTCTCTCTCTTCTGCCTGGCATAATCTCCCCAGACAATGCTCAGTGTTTGCCCAGGAAAAGGCACTGTCTCCTCTTTCCAGACAGTGTCACCTTGCCTAATCACTTCTTTATAAAAGAAATAAGATGCAAATTTAGAACAAAGAAGTCAACCAAATGTTGTCTGTCACACTGCAACTTGACCAATTCACACACATACAGAAAATAGACAAGGCACGCTATTTACAGGGGGGCTTGGAATCCAATTCCACTTTTTTTTTTTTTTTTTTTTTTCCAAACTGTTATTAAAAAACAAGAGAAATCATAATAAAACTTCATAAATTTAAATAAGTGTCTTTGCTGTGACATGCCAATGTATAATTGAAGAAAAGCCCAGGAGAGGCAAGAGTTTAGTTTTCCCATGATAAGTCGTTTCCTTCTGGTTATGCCGTGACAGCTGGAAAGTGAGTCTTAATTTTTTTAGAAGTGAATTTAATTGCTTTAGAGAGTCAATTTAGCATATCACTTCAGAAATGCCCCAAAGCTACAAGTAAACCCATTGTTAGCCAAACAGCTTCTTATTTTTAAGATTCTTAGTTTAGGGCTGTAGTTAACAAATTATGTTTTCAGTACCTTACCAAGTATTTCACAAATAGCCTCCAAATCTTATCCCTGTTGGAACATTTTCAATTAAAAGTTTTGTGAGAAGGATCCATGATAGTCTGAGAAGTGTTGATGGTAGATAATAGGCTATAATGCAATGAATTTGGGAATCAGTGGCTTAAAGGTTATCCTGGCAACAGGAATAATCCATTGAGTCTAAGCAGTTCTACAGAAATAACTGTTTAAAGTATGATAATGTTTTTTAAGGAAGTAGTAAAATTCCTTTTCTGAAAAATGATTCTCAGCTTAAATGAAACAAATACAGTTTATAATCAACAATGATTTACCTCTGCTGAGAATACAAAAAAAAAAAAAATTAAAAAATGTTGTTTTGATTGTAGAAAGTTTTCTAGTCATCCAAATATCATGGCTATGCTTCCCACTACATGCACTTCTTGGATAAATGTGTTACAGATACTTTATATCAGCAGATAAGGTATCTCGAGAGACAGCTTCATCTTCTGGAGGCATACTAGTGATTTCTAAACACATTTAAAAAAATCATCATTATATATTTAAGGTAAGGTAAGGTAAGGTATTGTATATTTAAGGTAAGGCAACGTACAGTAGTGATATAAAATACAGCAATTATGCTATATTTTCTCCTTAAAGTATAAAATTTTCTGGAGATGATAAAATTAGAAAACTTAATCATCATCTCTTATTTCATGTACATCTTACATCTTGATAACTGCTCTCCACTATTTTTGTGAAGCTGTTCTTTATTTTGATTTTTTGTTCACTTGTTCAAAGTGGTAGGAGAGAGATTAATTCATTAGTCATATAGTTTAAAATAAGATGTATACATATATGTCCAATATATCCATATAGATGTATTGTTCATTAAAATATGATTCAGTTACTACTCAATGATAGCTTGTCTTGTAATTGAAGATATGCTGATATCTTACAGCTAGTTCTTGTAGTAATCAATACTGTCGTTATTAACCAATTAAGAGAACCTATCTTACATGCTGAATTTATTAATAATTACTTTATTAATCTTTTTAGAAAGACAGCAGAAAGGAAGCTAAAATGGGGAGGATAAACTCAATACGTTGAGACTATACTCAGAAAGTACATTCACTGTATGCATGTAAGTATGACACAAGAGCCATTAAAGAACATATTGCAACAATTAACAACAATACTAAAAATTATCTGTCTCTGTATAAGGACCTCCTCAACTCATCTGCAGCAAAATTATCATGATGATGATCCCTGTTTTGAAGGTCATCATATAAGTAAAGTTATATCGATGCTGCTGACAGCAACAAGAGGTTTCATATTATTACTCTCGCCATTTCTCCTCCTTTCTGACCTTTAAAATTTAGAAAAAAAATTGCAATGCATAGTAAAGTTATGATCAGTAATAATAACCAAAAATAAAAGAAAGTTCCCACAATATTAGGCTAAACTTATAGGCTGAAATTCCAATGGATAGTCTTGTTACCTCCAAATAAAATATACTTAAAGCCAGGTGAACAATTCTGCTGAGGTGTGCAGTGTGATATTTAAGCCTATTTATTAATTGTATTTTGCATAAGGTTAGAGAACATCACAATTAATTTGGTCTAAGTTTAGATGGCAGCACATGAATTAAAATCATGGATAAAACCTTCTGTATCAGAACAAATTGGCTGGTCACTCCTGAAGAAGTTAAGCGTGAGGTTGCATGACATACATTGAAGAACAGTTTTCCTGTGAAAAGGACATGATCTTGAGTATTACTTAGAAAGTTTTTTGAACAACTTGTATCCACGATGTCTTTGATTTCATTTTAACCCTGTTTTCATTGATCTGTTCAACTGCTATTTCAGAGCAATGTTAAAAAGCAGTTGTACATGGGCTGAACAACAGACGCTCTCTACAAGCTTTCTATTTAAAAACTCACAGAAGCCTAAAAAAATAATTGCCAAGTTCAGCACAGAGGGGTCATACTTTTGTCCTTATTTACATTCCCACACAACTGCTTGGGACCAGTAGAAGTTGACACAGGAAACAGGTATAAATAAATACTTCCAGATTTTTGCCATTCCTTTCAGCTCTATACAGGAAACATGGCAATGGTTTAGAAGGATCTTCCAAATGTTGGATGACAAAATAGACTTCAGTGAAATATTATTTCAGAATAATTTAGAGCTCTTATGGTTACTTTCAGTGGAGAAGAAGAACTAACTTAGTATCTGGACCTTAAATACAAAGTTGTTGATACTTTCAAATTTTTAATTCAAATTTACTAATTATATAGGGATTTGAATGTCATCTTCAAGCTGTACTTCTAAATCCTTTCAAACCACAATGCAGAGCTATGCTTGCATTTAAAGACCATTCACAGGGTTAACTGAGATTTTACCATCACAAACTCAACATTTTTAAGGAAAACTTTCAAAAATTGAATTCCCAATTTTTATTTTTTAATGCCTTACAAAGAAATAGTAGAAGAGTCTGGGAATAAAAGATGTATTTTTCAGTGATAAGTTCTTCTCATCCTTAGGGAAAAGGACTTCAATAAATTTTTTCTGGGAGACCTCACAGCTGAAAGATGTATGAGATGCATAGAATGCAAAACACACACAAAAAAGCTAAAGTAAAGGCGTGAGCACATGAACACATCACAAATTTAGCTAAGGCAGTCATTTGCTTCCTCATGATAAGTGTAAAGTAACAGGACTTGACAAGTGGTTACTATGCCAAAGGAAGGTTTTCCAACTGGATATGATCAGAACAAAGTTAAAACTCTCAGCCTCATCCAGTGCAGAGCCTGGGCTGAAGAGATGTGCAATTGTACCACTGCTACTTAAACCACAGAGAAAGCTGCATTTGATGGACTTCAAAGGCTTTGAAATGACACAGAAGAGAATGCGACAGCATTCACTCAAGTTCTAAGCATCTAAGATATTTTTACTTTATGTAAACTATGCCATTCTCCAGCACTTTTTTTCTCCCCATAAGCTGGCTATGATTGAATGCATGAGACCCCCTAGGCAACGGCATCACTTTAGAGTTACAGAGGTACTTATCAAAACTGCCAGTATTAAGGTTCTGTCCATGGTACAACAATTGTCTTGAGAAAAACAATATATCTGAATATTCAGCTGATTCTATTAAATAAGTTCTCTTAGGCCATGCTCACATCCTTTGGGGTGTTTGATTTTCATGAACATCTGAGTGACTAACTTATTGGCATGCACATTTTTGCAAAGTTAATTTCAAAGTACCATACACCAGTATTTGCAAAAGGAAAGTAAAATCCACACACAAAAGTATTTGTGCTGGAAGGGCTTACTGCTGTGGGACTTACCTGATTTACCACAAAATCGCAGCCTCCAGCAGTCAGTACCTACTGAGCTACTCATGATCTCTGGAGTTAAAAATTATTTCAAAAACTTGATTTTTTTAAACTATTAACATTTGTTAAAAAAAAAAAATCTGCTCATAAGTAATAACCAGAAAAATAGACTTAAGATTTTATAGTGAACATATTAACTACTTAGCTCCATTGAACTTCAGTTATAATTTTAGTAGATATAGTTTTCATGGCGAATCATATTTGTAGAAGTCTATTGGACAGGGTTTTTCCTGTTTACTTTTTGCACGGGAACTCCAATGCCAGCTTTGCATGCACTTTATCCCTCCTTTCATATCATCCTCCCTAAGGGGAGATTCATTTTTCCCCTCCAGAAGAGTGAAATAGCAGGTGATAGCTATGGCAAACAGAGCTTTATTCAATTTATTGAGTGAATCATTGCTTCTCTGGTTCATTAAACTTCTCGGTAAGAAAATTCAAATTCATATACATTTTTCTCCATTTTCAAGTACACATTCCAGTTGTGTTGCTCATCTACTTTCAATATAAAAGATGAATTAAAGCATTAATCTATGCAATCATCTTCTAAGGGAAGTAATGATAGTTTCATACAAAATTCACTGTATAATGCTGTAATCATATTTTGAAGAACCTCTCATAAAACCACACTGAGCTGAGGAATGAATAGAGCCTCAATAGTTGTCCTTATAGGGTTTTACTGTTATTTTCTGATTTGGAGTTGCATTGGAAAGATCTTTGCTTATATTTCCACTTCAGAAATATATTTGGATTCTACCAGCTGTGGACACTGTCAGGAAAGATGCAAAGTAAAAATTAAAAAATGGAATTAGAGGGCTCAAAACAAAGTTTTTGAAACAGGCTTCTGATTCCTACATGGAGATGCTCCTACTTTACTTATCACTGCAGGATTTTTAGGAAAGGAAGGAAACAACATATTAAGTTCTGCTTCCTTGCTTTTCTGTGATCAATGAAAAAGCTGAGTTTATTTTCAGTTTTTAAAAAGATAACAAAATAGTCATATAAGAAATGAACTTGTATGCCTTGTTTAGAATGGAATCATCATACTAAATATTAAAGATGTGAACACTCATTACTCGAGTGTGAGGGCATGTTGCTATTACTTTTACTACTGAAAATGAAAAGCTGAAAAAGTTCAGGAAAGAACTAGGCTCTTCTCTCTTTAAAATCTGTGTGGAAAGAAGTGTTAGGGAGATCCCAGTATTTGGCTTCTCCTGAATCAAGGAGGCACATAAAATAGAGAGTCTGAAAGTAACCTGGACAGCTCGTTAGAAGAACGCCTCCAGCACTCCTGTGCTGCTCTGCCTCTGTAAAATCTTGCACACATGCACAGCAAGTGCCTCAGAAAGCAGCATGTCAGTGGGATTATTGGGTAGGCAGAAACCTCGCCTGGGGAGGATTGTACCTTTTTTTCTTCTTTTTAGAATTTGATGTGCAGGGCTCACAAAAAAACAGACCTGAGGAAAGGAGAGATGCTAACCTGCAAAAATTTGAAAGAAAATAAAAGGTGCTCTGGGAGCCAGCACAAAACACAGAAAGAGTGGAAGACTTCTTATTCATACCCACGAACATGGCCACATTTCACTTCCTTCACACATGACTATTCCACTTCTTTCTGTACTCCTACTTAACAGGCAGACAGCCTCCTGGGAATCCTCCCTCTAGGAGCTTGTAAGGGACATTATAAGTTTTCTGACCTTTACGCTTCTCTGCTTCAGGGTCTCACGTCACAATTACCAGATCTTTAGTCAAGGACTGGAGGCTGCCAGTCAGAGCTAGTTAATACCACTCCATGCAGCCAGGTCAACATGGAATACTAACAAATGTTTAATTTGCAAGCCTAACACAGACATCAGGGCAAAGCCAAAGACTGTTTCCAATACAACATGGCATAACATATCAAATTGTTCTCCTAAGTGCAAATTTTGCATGTGATTTTTGTATTTAAATACAATTTATTAAGAGTTATGAATTTGTGAAAGTTTAATAAGAACTGACAACAATATCTTTCAGGTCAAAATTTTAATATATTTAGGAGAAGGAATAATTTTCATTTTGATGCTTTGAAAATACTTAGTTACTTATGATTGAAATTTGATTTGTCTAGTCTATTTTTTTGCCCACATGAGTGCGCCTATGATACATCCAGTGTATTACTTATAATAACTTCCAGCTACAAAGGTCAAACAGTTTGTCATTACAGCAGTAGATGGGGAAAAGGAGTTGGAGGGAGACAGATAATTAACCTTTCTCCCCTCCTATTCTGTCTTTCCAATTTGCATTTTTTTCTTCCTTGGATCTCCCCCCCTGCCTCTCCCTGGCAGACAGCCTCACCATGTGAGCTCTCCTGACGTGGCATAAGGAGAAGCTCCAGGACTGAATGTGTTCACATCAGGGTCGTGTCCTTCCCTTTTTACTGTTACAAGCATTTTTAACAGATGCTCATAATATTTAAATAGTATTTCTTGTAAATATTAAAAAAAAAAAATCCCTATTTTTCCTTTGGAAAAAACATTTGGATTATAAGTAAGGATATTTGGATTGTAAGTTATTTAAAAATTTGTCAAAATGAAAAAGTAGTCCATTAAGATACATTTACTCCTATTATATATAAAATTACCTTTTTAGATGATTATTTCTCTTTTCCCATTGTAAAAAAGGTCCTGCCTTGAACCACTGACTTTGGCCTCACAGGTTAATTAATCCATTGCTGTTATGTGTACAATTAGGCAAATGTTAGTTGCAGGTACTAGGTTACCTTGCCAGAAAGGTATGTGCCAAGAAAGGTTCAATATCCCCTCTCCATTCTGGGGGTCCATATAGATGCTGGAAGAACTGAGACAAGGAAGCAGCTATCAGTATAGATTTATATCACGTAGGTAAACAAAACTCACCCTTCCCACATCATATAAAAAAAAAAAAATGAAAAAAAAAAGGAAATGAAACTTCCAGGCAACAGAACCTGCAAGTCAGGGATTGAACCTAAAAACCAGATAAAAACAGTTTAAGATTATATAGATTTTCCTCACAGGAATGGTAACCTCCAATGAACTGAGTTTTGATTACTCAGGAACCTTCCTGGGAATCTCTGGGTCAGACGACTGGCGAAAACCAGAAAATGCTACTTGATGAAAAGTCAGAGATAGTGGAAGTCGTGTAAAGCTACAGTGGATATCTATTGACATATTGGTGTTTGAAAGCTTTGCAAAGATTAGGCCATACTTGGCCCTTGAGCCTGTGGCAACATCAATGTATGTTCTGCAAAGATTCCTGCCTTTAGCTTTGTCACCCTTTATCTTAGTAAACATCAAAATTTGAGCACAAAAGACAGAAAATGAGCTATTGATTTTCCAGTATTGTCTTAACCTGCAGCTTAATTGAAGGTCAGTATATGTATTCCTGTCAAAGACAGACTTTTGCTATTCATTGTGGGCGTCTGACACAAAACTCTTCCCAAGAGGGAGAGCACAGATACTCTTTAGGCAGTCCACAAAAGGAGAATATGCAACCCAATGCTTTTAAATATTCTCTGAGGAAAACTGAGGCATGGAGAAGACAAACTGCAAACTAATTGGACTAGATGTCAAAAGCTTTACAGAATAGAGTGGAGAAGGGGGGGGAGGGGCAGAAAGAGATGGAAAGAAAGGGGCAGAAAGAGATGAATGTAAGTTTATCATTGTAAGACAACAAATAAATTGTCTCTTTAGAGAAAGCAGATGACTGCCTCTCTCCCTCCGTGTTGTTCTCTCTCTCACTGAGGGATGTAAACCTGCAAATCCTCCTTTCCCTAGCACTGTAAAATAGCAGCTTTTGTGAATAAAAGTAGCTTGTTTTATTAGAAGACAAATGTAGAATGACAGTAAAACAGAAGTTGTCAGATAACAGATAGGAAATAAAATCCACACCTTTCTCTTATTTTCTGTTATTGCTCTTGCTTTATTATCCTTCACCATCTTCCGCTCATGAAGTATCAGATTTTGCCATTTAATTTCTGTCAGTATAAGATTTTTTGAATGAGGTTTAAACAGCTGGAGGATGACTTGCATGATCACAAGGACACTGAGCGAAACCAACATTAAGTCATTTACACTTAATTCACAAGATTTTTACAGCTGGGAGAGCATAAGGATACCTGGCCTTACTAAAATTTTTGAACATGGATTACTTGGTGCTGAATGAAGCGACTGTATTTATTTAACTGTTATTTGTGCCAGAATGAATGTATTCAAGAGCATATAAAGCCAATAGCTAGTAAATGTTCATATTTGAACTTTCAAACCTTTTGTGTTAGCATTTAAAATAATGAAGTTGAAATAAACAGATAAAAGTAAACCTAATGACAGCCACTGGGTAACATCTCAAAAATCTTAGTGGTCTAAAAGTGTTCCCAAGGAAAACTGAGTTCTCAAGTTGTGGAAGGACAAAAGGGTTCCTAATTTTAAAAAGTACTAAATATCTTTAGCCAGCAGTGTTCTATGGCCATATAGACACAAACTAAAAAGCAGATGTTTTATTCAGCAAGTAAGAATTTGTTTTTCATATCAAGATTTTATTAAAGTCACACATTTCATTTGACCTCCAACCATCTTTGGACCTTTTCTGGCTCAGCTCTTTGAATAAAGATTGAATGGATGGCATTGTACATCTTTCATAATGTGGTTACCATATTGAGTTTGTCATTGCAGATTCTGATACTGAATTCTTGCTATCATTTATGATAGCTAGCATCTGTTTTTATACACTTATTAACTAATAAATCTGTTCCTTATTTTAAAAAATGTATACACTGGTCTTTCATTAGAAGGGCTCCAAGTATGTTGATTTGTATCCAAACCCGTCAGAGCTAGATCTATGACATACATTAGGATTCTGGGGTTTCTAGCACATAATCTTGTGCTCAGACTACTGCCATAAAGCACACACAATGATGTGGAACAGCACAAAAGCTACAGTAGCAGGTGCATGAGATTGGAGCATTACTCACAAACAGCAAAACTTACGAGTCAGCCCTGGTGAGCATCCTAAATGAGTGCTAGTAAAACCTTTTGTATGGCATCTTCATGTACACTACACATCTTCATACCATAAGAAAATATTTTATAACCATTTAAAATAATTTAAATACCTTAACATTCTGTACCTATAAATGCAAGAGACAACTACCACAAATCACTGAATGAATACAAGGGATCAAGAAAAGTTTCAAGGTATTCGCTTAAGGGCTAACAAAAAGAATTTCAGCTGTATGTAAATAACTGAAAAGGATAAGGTTCCATTTCTGTGACTCAAACCAGGAAGAAGAGTGGGATGCAGCTGAGGAAATTTAAAATACTATTCTAAGATAGAGACACCTCAAAGAGGTGTCTGAAGTACAAATAGGAAAGTATTATTACCACTGCAAAATACAGTTGCAGTGGTAATAATTAAGGTACAATTAAGTTGTTCTGGAACAGGGAGGGTCAGGAAATCAGTGTCTGCTAAATTAGTGAGGATTAGAAATTCTTGTCTTTTTTTATCCCAGAAGTATTATTACCACTGCAAAATACGGTACAATTAAGTTGTTCTGGAATAGGGAGGGTCAGGAAATCAGTGTCTGCTAAATAAAGTATTATTACCACTGCAAAATACAGTTGCAGTGGTAATAATTAAGGTACAATTAAGTTGTTCTGGAACAGGGAGGGTCAGGAAATCAGTGTCTGCTAAATTAGTGAGGATTAGAAATTCTTGTCTTTTTTTATCCCAAAAAAATAAAGGCTTCACAAAGGTAGGGTTCCTACAAGTTCAGAAGGGTGATAGACACAAAAGTAGCAATTACTAGCCAAGAATTAGCATGCTGGAAGAAAAGCAAGTAGATCTAAACCAGCAAAAAATAAGTCTTCTAAGACATTACAATGTTTCCAAGCAGTGGAAGGGGGAGTTCTTCAGTAATTTAATAATGGTTTATGTATTTATATTTTTTTTTTCAGTCTAGACCTTACAATGATCCTTTATAGTCAGCGTGCTCTTGCACTATAAATCCACTAAAATGAAAAAAATAGAAGCAGTACTGCCCACCTCCCCAGTTACCAAAGGCTAACCAACAGTGATTTAATGAAATGGAAAATAACCCAAAATACTTTGTTTCTCACAAAGTCTGGAAAATATTTTATGAGCCTAAAAAGAAGAAAATGCCTTCTAAAAAAAACCAAACCCCAACAACACAGATATTGAAGTGATAACAACAAACAAACAAAATCCAATACTGTTGAACTAATTGTGCATGTTCAAAACAGAAAAGATAATCTAATTTCTCCTAGTTTTCTTCAAAAGTCTCAAAAGCTTTATTAGCATGAGGAAAGGTATCAATGAATACAGAGACTGAAAGCCCTTCTGAAAATCCTAAATTTTGCTATTTTGCCTCTACATAGATATATAAACCGACAAGAAAGCACCTGCCTCTGTTCCTGGAGGATGGGAAAATGAAGACAATTCTCCATCATCTCCAAACACATTTTTCCTACCTTATCGGCTATTTTTCTTTTTCATTTTTGTTTGATAGTTCTCTATACGTCACACACCATATACAACTATGAAAACAAAAAAAAACCCAATCACACGCTTTGATTGTGTTTATCTGTGTTACCCCACACAGCATATCTGTTGTTTTAACAGTTATCATGCTTATTCATTATTTTTGTTTCTAAATGAGTTCCACTAGAGCTGTTGTTTTAAATACTAAGGTCCAAATCCCACTGCCAGGAAGACAAAATAAATGACTTTTCGAGAACTCATCCATTTTTGCTCTGTTTATCCCATCTATTTGTTGTTATTCCTCATGTAAGGTAGTTGGTCATACTGGATATGACATTCTGTTCTGATTCTTTATGCTTTCTCATTCCAGAAAAGGGATTCATTTCTCTTGCTTTTAGTTTAGTTTACCTTTTAAATGAGTGTGTTACTTCAGACAGCATTTCTAGTCCAGCATACTGGACTAGATGATAACTGAGGGTTTCTCAGTCAATCTTCAGAAAAGAGCACTGTATAATAAGATTGTTTGATTTCAGACCATGTCTCAAAAATAGTATATACAGTACCTGAGCCATGGAAAAAGTTCTTTCTTTTAGTGAGCAGCTCACACTTAGCACTGTGGCATGGAGAAAAGCACATTTCAGAGAAGAGGATACAGATGACGTATTACAGACTAGTTTGGAAATGTTTTCATGCTTCCTAAATTATTGTCTCCAGTCTAAAGTATTCCTGTAGCTATGAGAGCTGTGAGTCATACTCCTTTGCAAATCAAAGCCAGCTTCTTTAGACAAAGTTAACTAATGCTACAGAAACAAAGCAAACTGAGAATAAAAACCCTCCTAAACACCTGAACATCTTCACAGCTAAAGAAACATCAAGTTCTACATGATGCTGTAAACTTGCAGCAATTCCTTTCACAGCAGGAAGTCAATACACATATAAATAGAATACTTCGTCTCATTATATTCTCCTGATGGAATATTCATTCTTCTGGGACTTCTTATTGCTTCTTTTGAAAACACGTTGGGTTTTTTTTTTCCACTGGTCCACATTGTGAGTTGTGATTACTACAGACAGCAGTATTAATTTGCTTTGCAGTGGAGACTTAGCTGCACATCCTTCTGGCTCCATTTATAACCCACCACCACCTGTACATTGCGATCTAATACAACATATATAGCACTATAGTGAGATTCCCTTCGGAGACTTCAGTCACATACAAGATTGCCTGTAGGTTCTTTCCAGGTTCACAACTCTTTACAGCAATTTGTGCCAGCAGGATTAACCCATAGGATGTAATGTATTTTCTGAATTATAACAGTTACCAGAATTTTACTGCTATCCAGACAGCACTTTTGCTTCTTTTTTTATTACATTATGTAAACTAAAGATTGAATGGCCACATCTCAAGTCAAGTACTCTGTTATTGAATTCAGAATAACTAGTTTATATATTTTTAAGGAAGACTTAAGAACACAGAGAACTGATTTGTAAACTAGCCAACAAAACAGAGAAGCTTAAAAACATAAAAATATATTTATCTTTTCAAGTAAAATACAGCTAAGATACAGAAAGCAAACTGTTCTCCAGGAGGTGGACTTTAACACTTAAACATACACATTCTCATACAAAGGCAGAGTTACCAAATGGCAACCACACCAGAATGCAATCAGTAGCTAGAGAATATGATCTAATGAAGAAACAAAGCACTAACTTGATTTTTTTTGTCCTACCAAAGCTTAGGAAAACATTCTGTTCCGGCACTATAAAAATTCTGCTGATATGAAATACCTTCACAGTGGGAGTCTGTTTTTTTCTTTTTAATTATTAGGAAGCTGGAAAAGACTTGACTTCCCAAGAGAAAAAGGACTTGAAACTCAGCCAGCCATCTACAAGTGATCCTACAAAGACAGTACAAGCTATATTTCTATACCCTGATCAAAAGCCTATAAGAAATGACTAGGAATGCACTGAATTTTGAAGTTCCTCTTTCCTCTTTTAGACACTGATACAAAATTCATAGATGCTAAATTTTGCCTCCAAGTAACTCTGGAAAAATGTATAAATTATATAAATTTAAACTAACATTCCCCCACCCCCTATTTTTATAATCTTCTAAATTACATTTATACAAGATCACCTTTACTTATTTACCTTTTTTTTTTTTTTTTTACTTTGAAACATTTTCAGGTTATACTTAGGATTTATTTATTTTCTATTTCATCACTCCTGTTTGACTTTCCCTTTCCTATGTCCTAACTTCATTCAACTTTTGATCTACCACATATTCTTCAGTTCAGACTTTTTGCTCAAGATTTCCAGAGTACTTTTCTGCACCATTGCTTTCAGTACGGGCTTGGTTTTGCCTGGTTGAATTTATTAGGGGTGCTTTATAAACAACTAAGTATAAGCATCTAAGAACACTGCATTTGAGAAAGAATTCCCAGCCTGACAAATTTAGGGAAGGATTTCTCAAATCTTGAGCAGCTGGGGTTTGGCCATACAGAATAAAAGTAGTTCATTTCCCCTAACTCTAACAGCACTTGGGAGGTGGGGAGAGGGATGGAAAGAAGGGGGGATTTTATTTTATTATTATTTATTTATATGGACTTATTCCTTTCAACATTTGTTATACTAAATATCAAGAATGTTCTCATACAGGGATATACTTAACTCCTGTAGGTTTTGGTGTCTGTTTTCTGGGTTTAGGGGATAAGTAGTTCTAAAATAGCAGAGGCATTAGTAGTTCTAAAAGGGGGAAAAAAAAATACTTCAAGAAAGAACAGTTGAGAAAGCAGACAATAAAGATTTCATCTTAGACCATATGTGCAAAGCTTTGGACTTTTCATCATCTGTAGGTGTTTTGGAACAACTTCACCAGTAACTCTGTACAATCTCTCAGTCTCTCCCACTAAGCCCCCACAATCTCCTGTTGCACAAACAGAACAGAAAATACTGCTGTGTTAGTTTAGCAGATTGTCTGTGCTTTTTAACTCTTCCTAAGGGACGTCTGTGTGTTTGATATCTCCTCTCTCTCCTGCTCTGTTCATTAAAGTCTATGTCATATGAATATCATCTATTTCACTTTATTACCCAAGGGTAGTTCACTATTTCTAAACTAAGATCTTCAGAAAGATTTTGTTATAAAAACCTCCTATAGGTTTTGTAAACAAATCTAAAAATTATTCTTGGTCTCAAAGCAAGAGTCTGTATTGCCAACAAATGTTTTATATCCAAAAAAGAATATGAAGTTTTGGATGAACTTCAAATTTCAAAGAACAAATAAATTCCTTGGAGTTCAGAAACATACAAATTTTAGGGGACCTAACGCACTGAGCATGAAAAAAATGTTATGCATATTCAATATTGCATCTTCATCTACAATTTTTTCCTCAGCTTTTCTTTTCTCATAAATTCTGTTCTTTCTGAAAAACCTTCCCAGCCTGCTTCATTTGATTGTTGAATTGGCTTTTTTATTTAACTGAGGGTTTGTTGGGGGCTTTTTTGGCAAATTTCCTTTGAAAGAATTTGGATAATTCTATCATACCAATCAGCCTAGTTGTGTTTCATACACTATTAAAACTGAAATAAGCCCATCTTCATTATATTTTAGCTAAATGAAAGATGAGATATGGATGGAGAAAGACCCTCAAAAGTCCACTGACCACTTCATTATCATTCTATCTCAGAGATTCAGAAATGCCAGAAGGAAGTTAAATATATTAAATGTAGTTCATTTTTGTGATTCCAATTGTACAATGTGCAAAATCATAGGGGGTCCTACTACACAGTTTTTATTTTCCCTTTTATTCTGTTAACTATTACTGAAGAATTAAAAACAAATCAATCTTTGAACTTGGGTGAAAAAAAATTAAAACTAGCTGTGAGAGAAAATTTTTCCATATTGGAGATGACATTTCAGAAAGCACGTACATATGAGCTAACAGCTATATAAATTAATTATTGCAGTGACTACTACTTATGGGATATATTTCACTGAATGCTGTCTCAAAAATGTTAAAATATTATAATTAATTTTAACAAGATCTTCTCTCCAAACCAACAGTATATTGAGCTACACTTTTAGGGAGTTACGGGTTTGAGGATTATTTTTTGGTTAACACTTAGAATACGTTAAATGAAGAGTGCTTGTGTCATTGTAAATTGAAAGAGTGAAATTAGAGATGTGTACCAATGGAGTTCTTAGAAAAAGATCTTGATATTAAATTTAGCTAAAGGCTATGCACATCAATCACATAAATACCTTTTTCAAGTATTATACAATTCTCGTGCAATTCAAAACAACCTTTCCACAAGTGTTAACCTTTTATTCTTGTCTTTGTTGTATCTTAAGGTTCTTCTTCCCTAGTACTTTTATATCAGCATAGAAATCAAAATTATCGTTATGTTTTTATTAAAACTGTAACTCTTAAAAACACAACTCCATAGACAACTTACACAGGGACTCCTCACAAGTGAATATATCAGTCAAATACTTTAGTTATTTTTAAAATGCTGAGTGCTTTTCTGTGCCTTATATAAATTTCTCCGAAGTTCATCATTTAATTACAAGTGGTTTTAGTTCTCCATGTTCAGTCTTAAATAAATAAATAAGAAGCTGAAACATTATACTTCGAGCCAATGCAATAACAGAAGTAGATGCTTTTGTTCCCTCAGCCTATATTGTAATTTGATAGCTGATTTTCTCATTTTGCTGTACAGGCATTACAAAGTGATCATCATCAACGCTCACTTTCTGCCTGGGGTTTGATTTTTTATTAATAAAGCATAAGCAGAGTAAGTTCCAGACTGTTGAAACTCAGCTTTTCAGGAAGTTTGCCTTACAGGTCTACTTAGTTCACATTAAAAAAAAATTAAAAAAAATTGAGAAAGCCAGTTTCAAACTACACTTACGTGGGCAAGAGCCATCTGTCTCGTTAACTGTTACACCTTGACCTTTCTATATGCTATCACACATGACCTCCAAAGTGTGTTATTTTCTAAAGACATGGTCAAGCCCACTCCTTATACATAATATTTACTGAACAAAATATAGTCACCCCCCTTAACAGAGACTGCCCAAGCTGTGCTGCTTTTTATGCCAGCCATGAGGTATTAGCAATTTTGGGGCAAAGCATTTGGGAGCATAGAGGAGGAATGTAAATGTAATTAATGTTTAGAGGTCAATACATTTCCATGACTCCACATTCGCACTGCACTGAAACACCAATGCTCCTCTGCTCCTGAACACAGTTTACTACAACGCTTTTCCAGTATTAAAAACTTTCTGAAATTCTTCTCTATGGTCCTTGCAGTTGCACCTTAACCACATCTTAATGCATCAGGAAAACTTAACCCCTGCATTATTGGCACTTGTCTGGCATTCATCTCTAAAAGTACAGTAACCCTTTTACACTGTTATCCCAAAGCATGAAAAAAAATTAAAAAGAACTGTAATTCCAAGCTGATATTGTCTCTGTTCAACAAGTTCAGGGGAGGTAATTGTCCAGTACACAACCTGGATGACTCCTACTACAGATAAAAGCCATGCACAAGAAGGGATTCAATGTAGAGTTCACTGAATATCTCTATTTTTAGTGTTGATCTACCTATTAACTATCATAGTTAAATGTTTACCATACCTATTATTTAACACATTTATAAAATGCTCTGAGAAGTGCAAATAAAACTCATAAAATGAGGTCTCTTCATTTTACAGTTAGACAAATTTTGAAACCTATTTTACTTTTTTTTTTGTTGGGGGGGGGAACTTTTTATTTAATCTTTGACTTTCGTTGAGGAAAAGCCATTAATGAAATAAATATCTCCTAAGTGTGCTAATCACAATTATCTGTAGCTATGAAGCTTTCTGACACAGAATCTATTGACACTCAGACTTTTGGCAGCCATCAGATCTCCTGAGCTTGTGAACAACTGTAACAACTGTGTTTGAAGCAACAGCCTTCTTTAAAGTCAGATGGATCCCTGCCCAGGCTGTTCCCTCGGCTGATTCACTGGAAGAGAAAGTGGAGGAGGAAATGTACATCTGTTTTTCTTCATGGAGGATATAGCCCCAGTCCCAGATTTTATTCCTATCTACCTATTATCTGTAAAAAGGCAATGGAAAATGTGTTTGGTATTACATGTTTTACACAATATGCAATGGCAGAGAGGATCTTGGTAGCTCATGCGAGAGGCCTGCTCTCATAGCTGTGCTACACTGTGATTTGTGACACACTTTGCTTACCCTCTGACTGGCTCAAATCCCACCTTCAACTCCTATGTTCCCTTCCACAATCTCCTCTGAGGCTCCTTAACAGCTCATAGTATGAAGTTACAGAGGAAAAAACCTTTTGTCCTTAGAAACCGGCTGCTATTTCCTCCTCCTCCAACACTGCTTAGTTCACTATACGGGAAATTGGGAAAGTAAAATTAATTCTAATATATAACAGCACATACACTGCCTACAGTTACAAGTTTGCCCGTATCTGCAGCAGCATAACTCTCCCATCAAGTACATGGAAGATATCCAAGGAGAGATAGCACTTAAGTATGTTCTCAAGCCATCTGTGAACGTTTTAAAGTGCGTTCCAAAGCACGCAGGAGACTATGGCATCATTTGGAGTGTAAGTGAAATGCATGGCACATGGTTGGATCCAAATAAATGCCTTCTGTAGGGAGGTTAGTACTAGCCCACACAGTTCTTTTGAGCATTATTTTACCTTCCAGAACTGTGGCTGGTGACTATCAGACTGCTTACAGATGATTATTTTGCTCCATTAATAGCCTCCTGTAGAAAGGCAAATCTTTTATGGGCAAAGCTGATGCTGAAGCTTTCCTCTTTCAGTCTTTCATGTACAGAAATAATTCATTTGGAGTCAAAGAAAAAAAACCCAAAGATATTATTGAACATTCTCTTAAAACTAGAAACTTCTGTCTGAATGAATTGCTTTCTTTTAGAAACTATGCCAAATTGATTTATTCAAATAAAAGTTTGTTTTAAAGGAGGTCCTGCTATGTTCACTGAGAGTAAACTCTTATGGTAACAGTCTGTCTTTTGCAGTTAATTGCTGCTTGTCTCCTTGGATATCATCATTTGCATAATTGTGATTCTTTTCAATAAAAATGGATTATATAATCTTGGAGAAGCAAACATCATAAAATTTAAACTTACATGAAATTAAAGGAATAAGTGTTCCATGGTAACAGTGCTATTAACTTACACCAAAGGATAAAGTCTTTAATATTATAAAGTCAACGTATTTACAGAAAATCACTTAGACTATGCTGCTTTTCCAATGTCATGCAAAATTAAAACATCAGACCATGCTTTGAAGCAACATTACCGAAATAAATACTAACGCCAACTTTAAATGTTTGTAATAAGGACATAAGGTTCTCCTGAGGTCAGTTTCACATTTCTGAATCAGGAAATTTGTACCCCTTGTAAGTGTAAAATAAGAAATTGGATTGCAATTTCATAAATAAGAGTAAATTTCAAAGTCTGTGCCATAGTATGTTTTCCACACCTTCCAGCAGACACATCTGTATAACCCATGGTTGCATAAATGAACTGCAACAAGTTGTAGTGAGACTCTGAGGTTATAGCAGAGCTTTTCCTGAGAGGATAACTGCACTATTTATCCCTTCCTTTTTTATCTATGGATTGATTAATTGTATTTGTTCTTATTGCCACTAACATTTGAAATTGCCAAGAGCCTGTGGCAGGCTAATCTAATTAAGAAAGTGCTTTGTAAGCTGAAGAACAAAACCAAATTGGTTCAAAGGTCTGACACTGATGAGCTACCAACTTAAATTCTCTAACATCAAGTGTCAGTGAATTCTTAAAGAATTCTTTCACAATATATTGTGGCACATTTAATAATCTAAGAATTTAAATCAGGTCAAACTCCAGCTTAAAACACAAAACAACTACTCACACCTCCTTCCCACCTTGCATAGCACCATCCAACTTACCACGAAGTTTCTATTTTCTGTCAAGTCAGCTATATTTTTCATATCTTAAGAGAATTTATTTAAATTAAGTGACCACCTTGATTGTCATTCATCTATGCAACCCCAAATCAGTCAGTACAGAGAATATAACTATGGAATGTAATGTGGAACTTAACCAGCTCTCTTCTAGAAAGAACAGCCTCAAATGTTGAAGTAAGATGATGGAGATACAATTCAAAGCAGAATATAAAAAAACTGATGAGAATGAGCATCTATAACATCTTTGAAGGTCATAAAATTTGCTGATCCAGCCTGTTAACAAGTACTTTTCCCTTAACCTTTATATAGTTAAACAGGCATGACAGAAAAATAAGCAAGCTAAATAATCTAGATGTCTTCATGATCTGAGGATGAACAAATAAGAGTCTATTGCCTCAGCACACCATGCAGCTCTTCAGCTCATCACAGGGACAAAAAAATCTTCCTAGAAAAATCTATTGGCCATGTATCAAGGAGTCTTTGCCTTCTTGAATATGTTTTAGTTACATATTGTTCACAAAGACAGATAAAATCACATAGCCTGTGTCGCCCACCTTAGTGCTCAAAAAAGAGCAACTGTATTTTAGTTGGTTCCTCAAATGGCAAATGCCTTTAACCCAGCAAATCAGAATGTCCCTGCCTACCCTGCTCTGTCATGTCTGCTGTGAGGATTTGGGAAGCTATGAATTGATGTTCACAGCAAAGTGAACAATTTTGTCACAATTCAGTATACATATTGAAAAAGATATCCAGAAGAATAAAAATAACTGTATTTATTTTTGGCATGGATCTTGGCTAACACAATTGGCTGGGAATATAGACAATGCAGAAAATCAGCCTGCATGTGCTTTGTATTTGCCTTTGTCATCACAGCCAAATATGTTAAATGTTCATGCTTAAAAAGAAGCACCAAGGGAAAAACAGTAACTAAAGACTGGGTGGGGAGATCCTTTAATCATTCATTCAGGACAAAAAAACCCCCCATAATTTCTAGTTGCAAAAAACTGGAAGACTTCATTTGCAAAGAAACACCTTTTTAAAAAGCAGTGACACAAAATCAACAAACCAATTGAACAGTAATTCCATAAGTATCCTATCATTAAGAATAGGATATGGTATAACAACACAATAAGAAATAGTTTCTCACTGAGACACAAATTCATATTTAACAAAGCAAAATAAGGACAAGGAAATGACAGGTATTCACATCTTGAGATAAGAAAACATTTGCAAGCTTGCAAGAGTGACCAGATAAAAACCAACAAATTTA
Source organism: Antrostomus carolinensis (assembly GCF_000700745.2). Classification (NCBI taxonomy): domain Eukaryota; kingdom Metazoa; phylum Chordata; class Aves; order Caprimulgiformes; family Caprimulgidae; genus Antrostomus; species Antrostomus carolinensis. Next base: position 53,998 of record NW_010308529.1, read on the forward strand.
TGTTATTCTTTACATTGCATTGGGCCCCTGTATGCAAAGTAACTTGCATTTATGAAGTAATAAGACACAGCGTGCTGGAAGTGCTTATTGTAAGTCAATGATCATGGACATATATTCTGTAACTGTCCAAAAATGTCTTGCAAGCTATGCTTTTGTTCACAAAAGTAATACAGGAGATTCTGCACAAACCTTACATGGCATAAAGTACACATAATATATGTCCTGTAGCTTAAAAAAAACCCCAAAACCGAGTAGGGGCAATTTTCTGGTTTAATTTACTGATGTCACAATTACTCTATTAAACAGAAATTCTTTAAAAATAAATTGCTTCATTTTTAAAAGCCTTGGGATGCTGTAAATGTATACCTTAGTAAAACGCTTTTTTTCTTTGTAACTAGAAAGAAAAACAACCCCCATCATTGCAAACTGATTTGAAGTGTTTTTCCTAACTTCATCTCTAAATTTGATATGGGGGAGTGGTAAAGAAGGAACAAATAAATGAACAAAACCTCTAGCCAGGCAACCAACAAGCCAACAAAAACACATTCCCTGGTGAAGTATAGCTCCATCTCTGTAGTAATCTGGTATAATCTGTGGCAGTAGTGGAAAAAGAGACAAGAGGCAGGATGCTCTAATCCCAGAAGTGGAAGGACCAGAAATGGCAGAATTTCTTCTAGAAGTGGAAGAACCATAAGCACTGAGATAAAGTCACACCTACACATACAATTGTGCACAGCACACCATGCTCAACAGGAATGGCTGCAGTTTTCTCAAAGACAGAGAAGTTAATGTCTTGGATTACTACCCTGGAAGTAATAATTGTGATAAAGCCACTCTCCGCCAGAACTCAATGAGAACCCAAGTGTTCTAGTCTTATCTAGATTTTCTCTAACAGACAGAGTTCTTCTGGACAGACTGTCTTCCTTTTGAGTACAGATGGCTGAAATTAAAATAGCTATGACAGTTCATTAACATTTTGGGGACAGCTGCTTTCTGTCTGTCCTTCCTGTGTGGACTGATTTTCTCCTTTGCCAAATACAGATCTGTACCTCACATAACCCCGACAGACACACGTCACAACTGGTTGCTGCTGGGAGTCACTGCTGTACCAATGCACTGCTAAGTTATGCATCACTCTCTGCTCTGTCTGGCTCAGACCAGGAGCTGCAGCACAGGCAAAGTTGATAAAAAACACGCACACAACCATGTGTCTTCAAAAGGTGCGTATCAAAGTACTTCTGCAAAACAACTTCAGAAGTTGTTGCTGTACTATAGTATAATGTTGCATTACAGTATAATATAAGAGATACAAGTATATAATACAATACTATAAATTTATGAGGACTTCTTCAAATATTTTAATAAAATAATGGAACAAAACAACTACTGTTTGCTTTGGTTGAGAAAATACAGCATTTTTTTAAAGATAACACTTGCACAATCTGTAGAGAGAGGAGCCTTCCAGGTCCTTTCTCTCAGAGGGACCTAAGGTGAGAAATTATAGTATGTCATCTGAAAACAGCCAGATCCACTGTTCAAGAAAAACAGTCACAAAATGGGGAGGGGAAAACAAAAAGAGAGATCAGAATAGCTCCACAATCACAAATAATATTCAGTGGCGTTTACTGTGCAAGTCAGCAGTTATGTTTCAGGTGATACAGCCCTCAGTGTTGACATAACGCTTGCTATCAGAGTATAACATGTGAAAAAAATATTTAATGGCATAAATGCAGAAAAAAGCCATCTTGGCTGGTAGAACAAGTTTCTTTTCCTTGTAAAAAGAGAACCATTTTCTCTCAGCTGAAAAAAAAAGAATTCAGGTTTTAGAGGATCCTCCTAGGTATACCCATTTTTAAACATACTCAGAACTAATATGCCTGAGGAACCATAATTTCCCTTTACATTTTTTTTGTTTGACTTTTCATTTAAATATTCTGTGGGGAGAAATTCTGATTAAGCTTTGTAAAAACATACAGCTTAAAACAAAACCTGAAGTCGAAGGAAGTTTTAACGTTAAAAGAACCATCTTGTTTCAAATTCAAATAACTGTTTAGTCAGTATTCAGCCCAAACTGGACCCTGATCAATTACTGTTGGCAACTCAAATTAATGTTAAAATATGTGTCCCCATGCATTTCACTGTGTGTTTCTACACCATGCACACCATATAAGACACTGTATCAACAAATTATTCAAATCCATTTTTTTTTCCTGGAAGAACAACTATGTCATCAGTATCAAAACTGTACTAACTATGAGTGCAGAAGCTACAAAAGTTCTGCTATTGTACTCTCAATAACACACAAACACTGGATCATGCTTCTTCCTACAAGAAAACAACAACAATAAATTAATAACAAAAAGACACACACCCCAAAACGCCAGAACCAGGGCCAGTTGCCTGGAATTTTAAGACATCCATGGCATATCGCTATGCTTTAGTCCAGATTCACAAGCTTATGCAAAATATTAGCTACACATTACACCCAATGTGTGATTTTAAATCTGGATTAAATAGCTATTAAGAGATAAGAATCAATGTAGAGTGTTCAAATTTGCAGCAAGCCTGCTATTACATGCAGTCACTACACACTGCATAGTAACTGTGGATTTTCCCAACTTCTAACAAGTTAAATATAAGTTATTGCTGCCACCAACAGGATGTTCCTCAGTATATTTTATCAATATTTCTCAGAATACAAACGCCTGTAAGCTTGCATTCAGATGTAAGGCTACTGCTGATTTGCTATGAAATTCACAATCAACACTGAAAAAAGCTGTAAAGCAAATAATTCCATGTTCCCTAGTAAACCTGAGAAGTACCTTACTTTTCCTCCTTATGAAAACAGCTTACAGAAAACAGTCTACTGTTACAGGTTCAAGTCAATTGCTAGAAAAAACAAACAAACAAAAATCCCCACCCAAACAACACAGGCAAAGTAAACAGAGCCTGTAAAGTGAATGAAGGCTTCAATCCGGTGAGTGCCATATAAAGTAGCAATAACACTACCTGAATTTTTTACAGTAACAAAAGAGTCGACATACAGATAATGCAGTCATGGTACAACCACGTTGAGCATAAGCCAATTGAATAGAAAGCAAAATTTGGAATGAAAAGTACTGCTAATGTAGACAAGGGGCTCTTCCTTTTCATGTTCTCCTCTTGATCCAGCCTTGTTTGGTATTTATGTTTGCTTATAATGAGAGGGGAGCAGAGGAAGAGAAAGAGAGGGAACTACCTCTGTGGCATTTCACATGGTAGAGGGAGGGATGCTTGACAGGTAACACTGTCCAAGCTTTGGAGAACAACAGGGAACACAGCTAAGGAGATGCTCAGCAAGGCTGTACCATGGAGATCCCACAAAATAAAGGAAGATTAAAAAAAATAAAAAATCATTACAGCTGCTATGACACCCTGATAAGTATTGGTGCTGGCCAGATGATAGCAAAATTATTGTCTGTAAGAACAAAACTTTGACAAGACTAGCAGATTTATAAACAAATCAATTCTAATTTGTTGAAAGGTCATCTTTGCATTAAGACTGAATAGGAATGAGATTAAATTACACGGCTGGTCACAGACATGTACAACAGGGCACCAAACAGGGAGAAGGTTAGGAGCTGAGCAGCATAAAAAAGTGCAGTGTGATACTCCACAGCTTTGCTTGTGAAACCCTCACATGAGTTTGGCTAGCCACACATGGGTGAGGATGAGTTTGAAACATATCTGTATGGTAGTCAAAGGGAAATACCTGTCTAAAGAAATACTTTAATGATAGTTAACTCTATTCTTACACAATAAACATTTCTTTCCTCCTTTGCAAGTTAGGTCCAGCTGCTGACACCTGCAATAGTGAGATCCAACTGTAGTAGATCCCCCTCTGCTGTTTTTCTTCCATGTAAATTTGTTAAAGAGCTTTAAAGATTTTCTGTTTTAAAAAAGCAGACTGATTATAAAATCTACAAGCTACAGAAGCAAAGGATGTGTGTATTCAACTATACTGGACAAAGGGGATGAGAACCAGGAAAGGGGCAGAAAAGAAACTTTGCCACCAACACCCAAAATCCTCACAGAAAAGGTTATGCCCTCCCTAAAAGGACAAATTATGAAGATCTACAATTAGCATCTGGGTTACTCAGTTCACTCTTCATGTCTCTGGAAAGTCAAACACAACCAGGTCCAATGCAAATCAGCTCTTTTTTGCTTAGTTGATGGTTAAACTGCAGCAGATGCTAGAGGATTTTTCAGCTGCAGAGCCCACATGTAGAGGCTGATGCAGTACATTGCCCATATTGTACACTAGCTTGATTTCAGTATTCCCTTTGAAGAAGGTGAAAAAGCACTTTGCAAATGACTGTGAGAAACAATTCTCCACTTCTGCCCCCAGAATATTCTAAGTCTACCTTTCTGTTTCTAAGATAAAGGCAAAGAAAGCAGATAGCTATTTTAAAAAACACTAAAATAACTTATGCATCTTGTTGAGGGTTTTTTAATATGTTTTTCTAATGTCTGCTTTAAACCTGTCATTAAATACTTTAACTTAATTGGCTTATACTGGCACCTATTGGTAGAAATAATATTTGCATGCTCTATTATCAATTATAGCTTGCTCTTTAATCAGGAACAGAAATGCTGCTTATAGTAATGATTGGTTTGCACCCCTCCTACTTCATTAGGAGAATATTTTCCATTGTTTTAATTTGTCCCATAGTAATTTGGTACTGAGAATAATAAAGGGGAAGACCTGTTCTAATTCATTAAAAAGTTAATTTTTAATTTTTAATATTTTTTTTAAATGAAGCATTCCAAGAAGTTTCTTCACTTATTTATGCCTGTATTCAAAATACCTGCAGAGTACACTCAATCAGTGTGATGGGACAGAAATCAATGACAAAACCAGAGGTTTTAAATGGAAGCATGAAGTGCCTGAATCCTAGCAAGGAAACCATTACCTACAGTAACTGTAGAAGAGATAATTGACAATTATAATTTGAATGGTAATTAACTAGAATAATAATGCTAAAAATCTAAACCAAAATTAATAAACAAAAAATAAAATTAATGAAATAATTATGAAAATTATTTCTGAATGGGACTAACTCAAAAATAATTTTCTAGCTTTCTTTCCCCCGCTATTTGTTTATGGATTCGATTATTTATTCAGAAGTATGAAAACTCAGCTTTTCAATGGCAATTTATTTAACAGATTGTATCAGGAAACTAAAATGATTTTAAAGATCTCTGTAACTGTGCTCTGAATGCACATCTCTCTGTACTGAAAGGATATCACCTTCAAACTTGTGTCCTGAGTGGAGACACTCCTTTTCCTCTTATGGGCTTAATAATATTTGAGAATATAAAAAATTATATAAATTTTGAATCCTACTACTTTTCAGTTCTGCAATGGCTGTTTCCTGTCATTCCTGGAGACTTTTTCTTTTTTGCCTCCTAGAACCCCAAACTTTAGCTGCCATAAAGGTCACTACTCAATAATTCAGTTACTTAACTCTAGGTTTCTTGTGCCATTTTGCATGTTTACATGCAGCCTCCAGCTGCTGCTCCAGAAGGGCACTGGTGTCCCATCCATCCCGTCTCCTATCTGCTAGCCCCACAAAGCTGTCTTAAATGCCTGCAACAAAAAAAAATGGCTTTAGATTTTAATATTTAGGCAACTGAATTTTACATTTAATATCCAGAACAGATTCACAGTTGTTTCTATTGTCAGCTGGTACTTTGTCAGCCATATAAATAGCTACTATGAATAAATAAATTGATGCAAAGCCCTGAAGTTTCATGGAGTGCGTTCTGTAACTGCTCAGTTACTTACCCTTTCCTGTTCTCTATTCTTCAGATGGATTGTTCAGCCAATAGCAAGAATCAAATCACATGGCTAACTTGTACACTCCAACAAATATTATATTTGTATAGTGAATTTAGGTCATTTTCAGATGCTGATTGTATATATTACACAGGAGCTGGGATAAAGATACACAGCAAAGAAAAAAAAAAATCTGAAATATATGAAGTATTTTTATTGAACAGGACTGGCCAGCTCTAGCAATAAAAAGAAGTGCAGGGAAGGAACTCAGTGTCTACTAGACATTTTGACCATATCTTCCTTCACTTTGAGCTCTGTAAGGATGCCCTAAGCACACATCTTTATGGTATTGTGGTTGTGATTTCATTTCACATCATAAGCTGCTATCAACACAGCCTTGTCATTGCAATTTGTCACACATAGTAGTGTTAGCTTTTTCTATCTCACTGAAATTTTTATCTCACCAGTCACAATCACAGACTGCTAGTTTAAAGCAGAGCTCTCAGACATTATGAGAAGATGAAATCACAAAAGATAACTTTAATAGACATTGCCACCACCACAGAGACAAATACTGTAGCTTTTCTGGAACTTATAAAATCAAAGATAATACAGTATAATAGCCAAGCTTTCACATATGTACATATGTATGAGTGGGAAAAGAGAATCCACTTAAGACACTCCTGAAATTTTCATTAAACTTATCCAATGCTGTTCATGTGAAGTCTGAAATTTGCCCTTTTTAAAAAAAAAAGAATAATTTTTTAATGTCTCCCCTCTTCTCCCTTTCCTCCCCACAGCAGCAGTCTCAGGGAAGAAGCTTTGTTGATTCCTCAGGTCTTGAGTTTCTAACTGTAACATATGAAGAATTCTTCAAAGACCTTCTGTGTTTTGTGGCTATAAAATTCCTGTCATACTTCAACTAGTGTACACACATCTGATTATTCATTTGTGAATCATTCTCTTTTAAGGGATATATTGTTACCTTTACAGCTACTAAATGAGATTGCTTTTTCACTTGGATCTCAAAACCAGCTAGAGGCGTACTGAACTAAAATCAGCAATCCCATCTATGCCATTAGGCATGCCTTGATTACAGGCTCTTAATTTCTTACAGTTTTAAGTTAAAAGTTAATTATTAAAGATGTACTAACTTTGTTAGTGTGGTAACTTCTGATGATAGCCATATAAAGTACGGGACTAAACATTCAGAAATATTTTAGTATCTACTTTTCATTAGTCCCCAATTATTTTTCTGGAATTGACTGAAGCATCAGCTTTTTTTGAAAGCATTTTAAAACAGTGAGCACCCTAAAACGTTAAAATAAATCCTTGCCTTGGGCAAACATGTCACACTTACTGGGATATATAATTAAAGGCAGAATATATGTAACTGCTAAGTGCTACTGAATCTAGAAACAATCAAGAACAGTTTGCATTGTCTTGTTTTTATTAGTGCTCTACCAACATCATTTTTGTTCCAAATTCCTTTATTAAAAATTGTTCAAGGGATATTTTCTCTTCAGTTAAAAGTCAAGCAGCTTACTCTTCAAACAGAGTTTCTAAACAGAAAACATCTAGTTTGTTTTTCTCAAGTTTTGTCTTTTTTTACTTTCACTGTAGAGTAAGTATACATTAAAAAATATATTATTGAGAAAAAATTTCCAGGCTTGAAGCAAAATCTAAACCATTCTATGAGAAACCCTTATAGATACAGTTGCATTAAAGGACAAAAAAACTAAGAGAGAACAAAACAAAAAATTACTGTAAACATATTGAAAAAAAAATCCAACAGTCTAAAATATTCTGCTTTGTACATTATCGTATCTGTATTTGTTCTACACAACACTAAAATAGGAACAAAGACAGGTCTGTTAAGCAAACTGGCGTGTTCTGTAATCAGTTGAGATTCAGTTGATATACAGTTTATTACTTCAAGAAAAGAGGGTAAGACTTCCTTACCCCAAGGTGGATGCCCTGTGCTCTCATGTATCCGGTAAGTACAACCACCATTTTGAGTAGAACTTTATAACAACAAAGTGGTTTTTTATTTTTTTTCTGTAAGTGACAGTTCCCAAGGTACCATAACTAAGCCTAGTTACACTTGATGAAGTACTTAAAAAAAAAAAAAAAATAGATTTTAACACACAGTCACTTGATTTGTCACAGTCTGAAGCTTCCTATTCAAGTATTCTTCACAAAAAGATCAAATTAGCACTAGAGCTTCTGAAGGTTTGGAAATATTTTTGCTACTATGACATTTTGTATGTTATGTAGTTGGATTTATTCCAGCTTTTGCTTCCATTATCATTGTTTGCACTGTAAAAATCAGACTCTTATCCAAGGATGTACAACATTTAACTTTACTAAAAAAGTATTTGAGTGACTCAAGAAAAACTTCTGGGGCCTGATATTGGACTCTGCTTTCTCTACAGAAAGCTGGCACTTCTGAATAAAGAACAGTAGCTTGGTCAAAAAAGACAGGTTTTTAAACATGCTTTCCCTTGTTGTGTGTAAGAACACAATCTCATTTTATTAATTAGGGTTATAGAAATAGGTCACATACAGATAACTCTATCTTTAGCAGACAATTTAAAAAGTACTGCCAGGAAAAGCAATAATAGATGTATAAAATTAACATTAATCACCTCTGTTATTTCTGTGTATTTCTTCACCCCCCATGACAAAATTCCAAGTATCCCAATAAATGGAAACCAGGTAGATTTTTCTAAGGCTGTTAGAAATAAAAGGTTTAATGAAGAATGAGGACTTTTGAAGAGTGAGTACATATCTTCATATATAGTTTAGATTTACAAAAATATAAAACTTTAAAAAAATGTTTTCTGAAAACAATTGTGTAACAAACATTTGATGTTGTGTCTCAAGTTTTTCTTGAATATATAAAAATGACACTGAAGAAAAAAAGGTCATTACAATTAACACAGATACAAAAATAGTTTTCAGAGTTTTTTCAAGTAAAAATTTCTATATTAGTGCAACTTAACAAAGCTGAGCTCACACAATATTGGACATTTTAGAAAAACTCTCAATATGGAACTAAATAATTCTGATGAATGTATTCAGTTTGCACTCAATTACTTGGCAAGCCAACAGGAGATGAAAGGCTAAAGCAAAAGCTGGATACAGAATGAATGAGATGATCATAACTAGGAATGGGTACAATGCTGCACAGACATATAAGAACATCTCAAAGTTAATATCCTCTCAATCTACTGAATTATTGGATAACCTATTAATTCAACAAATGCACTTCTAACTATTTCTTAAGCTGAATCCAAGGTGCCTTTTTCAAAAGGAGAGTTGGAATAAAAATAAATTTAATTAAAAGTCCAAGAAATAATGACCAAACCTACTATACACTTAACCTGAAGTGTCTAAATCAAAATATCTGGTATTTCCAATGCTCTCTATTTTTATTTCAAATTATATTTTTCCTAGAAATTTCACCCATCTTCAAAAGTATAATGAATCTCTAAATGAAATTATTGGTTACACAAACTGTTTCTGTTTCTACCTGAACAAAAACTTGAACATTGACTTCTTTGTTTTATAAACTGTCTTTCCAGCTGATCAGACAAACATACTCTATTCTCTCTATGTAATTTCAGTTTTGACCTCATGACATTTATAAACTGACAAAACAGCAAGCTGCAAGAAGCAAAATAAGCAACATGTCATTTGCACGGACTGAACAAGGTGTATCAACATCTGATTATATAAATGGACACGACAAGTGTTATATTTTATGAAGCCATTCAGGGAGAGAATATATTAAGTATCAAATTATCTTTGTATTACAAGCACACTTAATCTATATATAATCACATGCTATGCTTCACAACCTAATAAAGTCATACTATGAAGAAACACAGCAGATCAAACTCTGCTCTGAGCTATACCAGTATCATGGAAGTATCAACTTCCAGCAAGACTCCTTTCATTAACAGTGATTATCCTTTAAAAAGTAAGCTAAAAAGACCACGTGGAGTCAGGAAGCAGTTGCACAAATGGAATGAAAGTTTGTCAGAGTTCAGCAGTCATCATCACATATCATCACTCATTAAGCGTGAGGAAGGCACAAGAAGAGAAGTCAGTGTGGAACCTGCAAGGAAGGCAGCATTAAATATTTGCTTTATTGTAACACGTTCTCCCTAGAGCTCTCAGCTGGCAACAGAATCCGGACTTGGACCAATCTCTATCATGAGCCATTAAGGCCATTGCTAGGTAATAAAGGCAGTAAAAGGGTCCTCAACAAACTTAAAGCCACTCCCACATCTAACAGTCATCACCAACATTTGACAACGAATCATCACTGTATGCTGAGAGCATCACAGTACCTGCTCCTTTAATCCAGAATTAGCTTTCATTAATTTAATCAGAAACTTTTTTACTGTTCACAGCAAATTTTCTTTAAACTTTGAGAGAAACAGACTTACGAATACTGGCATACCACTATTTTTAACTTTTATCCTAAATGGGAAAATATGTGATGCGAACAGTCTTGTTCTTAAACCTGAGAACTATCCTCAGATATGGTAACTTAGGTGTAGGGTTCTCTCTGCAGATTTTATAGGATAGTGTATTTCTCCTGCACTGAAGCAGGTAGTGAGGAACCCATTAACAATGCCAGGGCCTTCAAGTAATGACAATACACAACAGACAACATACTTTAAGTTAACTTTTAAGTTAAACTTTAAGTTAAAAGTTAAGGTGCAGAGGATGAAAATGTCCAGACCCGAATCAAGTGGAATTCAACGAACTGCTCAGACAACTTCAAGTAATGACAATACACAACAGACAATACACTATATTAAGGTGCAGAGGATGAAAATATCCAGACCCAAATCAAGTGGAATTCAACGAACTGCTCAGACAGGTTACCAGCAGTGTTTCTATGCTCCCATGGACCAGAAACTGTGAAGCTTTTAGCTTCTTCTATTTGAGAACATTATATGATTTTTGGGAGCAAGTCCGAAGGATTTCTACCAAGATAAATGCCTCTGGAAGTAGCTGCGAGATTAATGGAAACACAGTGTAAGTCCTTGCTATGATTTTAACAATTTTATTTTAAGAATGATCTTGGACAAGGAAGCATGCTGATCATTGTCCACTTCCTTATCCTCTGAAAAAGCAAGGCAAATAGGTTGTTCTGTTTCCAGCATGCATTAACTGGAGTACAGAAGCTACAGACAAAGACTATGCCATCTTGCTACAGCTGCATCTTGCCTTATGCCAGATGAAGGCTGCTGAAATGCCAGTACAGGTGGCCCAATTCAGTCTGCTACATGGATATACTGTAATTGTGCAGTGCAGTTCAGGAGCTTGCTGATCTGGAGGAACACCAACTCATCCAAAAAAACCAACCAAAGAGGTTTAGGTTTTTTTCATGGAAATGGTTAATTACATAAACTTGATGCTGCAAGTCATCCTGCCAATGGATATGCTGGTAATAGCACTTTTAAAAACCTTCAGTATATTAATAAATTTGCTGAAAAATTCAACTGATAACTGCTTGTATTTTTATTAAGAATCTTCCCATCCTTCCATTACAGGAAATGGTTTTACCTTCTTAATGCTTTTTCTGGAACATTGATAGAAGATGACTAAAAGTGAATCAGTTAAAAACTGAACTAAATTTTTTCTTCCCAATTTATCTACTTGTTAATTGCCTACTATTAAGGATATTACATTTTAAAAGTCCTCCCTTATCCTAAAAAATATGGTAGTAAAATAGTTTGCAATCAATTTCACGAACAACTCAAATTTTTGCTTTCAGATGTGATAAAAACCAAGCTTGACTCATTCAAAAAGTCTTCCAGAACAACTCCCACACCATGCTGTCAGACAGATAAATCCTAGAAAAAACCAGGGCAATATATGACCTCAATATGCTTTCGAAATCCAGAATATTAATGTTAACGTGTTCATGTTAACCGTAAAATACTGAGCAAAATCTTACATCCCTTACATCACCCCACAGGGAAAAAAAAATAGAAAAAAAAGTGCAAAAGTATCCTAAAGGATATTATCCTAATTACATAAGTTAAAATGATCAAAAGTTCTGCTTTTAAGGTTTTTAAAGTCAACAAAAACTTCTTAGCATAGTTACAGGATGCAAACAGCTTTGTAAGTAACTGGATACAATCCATAATGTCAAATAAACTGAAATATTTTACTTTATTGTATTTTTACTTCAATTTTATTTGCACTTATTTTAAAATGCCATATGAGCTAGACTTCAAGTTTGGAAGTACAGAACTCTAAAGGAGAGAAAATTCCTTTCAAGACAGCACTTTTATAAATAATATAATTTTCTGTGTTTTCCAGTTTAAAAAAAATAATATTTAAAAAGCACTGAAGATTCATGCAAACTCTGGAAGTTAGGTCCTTTAACAGTTTACAGAAACATTTCCTTGTCATAAATGAAGCCTTTCAGTTTTGTTTTTGGTTCCAGATTTGAGGAAATAATTAGATTTAACTTGGTTTTTCTACTGCCAGTATGACAGATAAATCAAAATCCTAAGCCTGTCCACCAAAAGATAAAGTGGATCAGCAATTCTAAAAAAGAGTCTGCAAAACTTTCAATACCTGGAAACCCCAAACATTGAAAAGACAGTAAATTTAGTCTGTGGCAAAACCTAGAATCAAATACATTAACGTTACCTGAAAGGAGGTTGCTGTGAGATGGGTATCAATATCTTTTCCCATGTAACAAGTGATAGGATGAGAGGAAATGGCCTCAAGTTCTCCCAGGTGACGTTTATATTGGATATTAAGAAAAATTTCTTCACGGAAAGGGTTACCAAGCATTGTAACAGGCTGCCCAGGAAAGTGGTTGAGTCACTACACCTGGAGGTATTTAAAAGACGTGTTGGTGCTTAAGGACATAGTTTAGTCATGGACTTGGCAGTGTTAGGTTTATTGGACTCAATTATCTTAAAAGCCTTTTCCAACCTAAATGATTCTATGATTAACTTGTACAATAAATAGACACATTTATTTCTGCATCAATTACATTACTTGAATGAGGAATTTATTGGTTTCACACACTTAATGTATTGCACAGAGTCAAAATGCCCCACAAACACAACATCTGCTGATTACCTCTTTCCAAGCACTTACAGAACATGGATAAAAATCTCAGAGATATTATCTCAGTGTACACTGTGGTTCAGGTATCCTGCTGTTGACAACCTTTGGTTGCTTCACTGCTGTTTGTAAATCCACAAGGTATTCGAGGAGGCAAAGACAGCTCTAATAGTTCTATATAAATTTAGGTAAAAAAAAGGTCTCTTGTTGAAAAGACAGATTAAAGTTTCTGAACTGTCCAAAGGTAGTGTCTGGAGAAATACTTCATCTCTTTATGAGTCTCTATGGATGCTTCAATTTGCAGTAACAATATCAGATCAAGCAAATGTCATTTATTTGCAATATGCATTATCACAGGTGGACGTGGTATCTTAGAAACATGTAAAAACTTAGGTTCTTGCTAGTACAGCCTTAAGACAGAAACAAAATAGATAAAATCAAGTTGAAGATTGAAGATAGCATTGAATAAGATTGTATCAGACTAACTAAATAAAATATGAAAGACAATGAAATTAACATTTTAAAAACAAACCAGCATATGTCTGCATATGGCAAGGGAGTTGGAACTAGATGATCTTTAAAGTCTCTTCCAACCCAAACCATTCTATGATTCTATACTTCTGATTTGTATGCTTCTGTAATAAAACTGTAGTTCTTTTGGCAGCTAGTTAAAGTTTCTGGCATGTAAAAAGGTATAAGGCTACAAGTTTAAAGTAAGTCAACTAGAAGTCAACTTCTATACCAGAAATAAAGAGCTCTCTGATCTAGCTAAATTTAATTAACTTGCCTAACAAGCTCTTTTAACATAACTGCTGAACTATTCACCTGCTGTACCTTTCAGGGAAAATATCAAGTACATAATTTCCACTTTTTCAGAAAAAAAATGTTTTTTCTTTTTCTGTGAAATGGAAAACCATCTGACACTTTGAGACAATTCTAGAACCTCATGAAAGTTACTTTGTGATCTGCTCCTCTCACCCAAGATTACTTTTCTGGGATTTTTTTACTAACACTTAAAATACATCCAACAAATAAGCCCCAAATTACTGAATTTATAATTACATGGAGTGTGAGTGGACAACAGGAATAAGGACGCCTAGAATAGACACTTGTGAATGAGTATGTAGTGTGACCGAAGAAATTGACTAAGTAGAAATTAATAAATGCAAAAAAAAAAAGGTCATATTTTTTTTCTTCAAATTAATACGTTTATGCTGAATTTGGTGTGCATTTTCTTGATTTTTATTGTCATTTTTGTATAAAACTGCCATATCATTAAAGACTGTAGGTATTTTTTTAATCCCTCACTCACTTTGGTAATTTTAAAATTTAATCATCCTTTCCATCATTTAGGATACTTGATTGGCCCATGAATTTAATCAGTATGTTTATTAAGCGTATCTGTGGAAAACAAGGGTTCTCATTAAGGGGAACTGGTCAAGCTTTTACACTGACAGCTGGTATCCACTCAGGTCATCAGAGGTTCTGGACCAACACTGATTAAAGAAAGATGATACAAACTAACTTGTTGTTTTGACCTTGATTCAACTGTTTATTGTTCAGTTCTTTGGGTTTCTCTGTATTGCTCTCTGAACTGCAACTTGAAATACCTGAGTAATACAGAGGAATGAATGACCTAGTTTCAATGTTGAAAGCAGTTAACTAGGGCACTAGAGAGCTCACTTCACCCTTAGCTAACTGTTTTTTGGGGTTTTTTTTGCCACATTACTTCCAAAATTTAGCTTCAAAGCATTGTATAGGGCTTGTTGTCCCATGGAACCTTTCTTTTCACAAAAGGACAAATGGTCAACTGAATACAATCACATTATGCTCATATTATTATGTTGGCTTCCAAACAGATCCTCAGTAGGTAAAAGATTCAATGCGATACTGAAGTGCTCAACATCTCCAGCTTACCAAGTAGAAGCCTGCATGATATTATTCTTTGTACGCAACCATTTTTCGAGACTTGAAGGGCAGAAAGGTTAAAGAGCAGGAGGAAAGGTCAAGCCAGATAAGTAAAAGTCCATATTTCATAGAATTACTGTTTTACTTATCACTTGCCTTGAGATTTGACAGGCATAGTAGTGATTAGGTTATCACCTTCAAATAGATTTATAGGCTCTAGGGAATTTTTATTCAACTTACCCTTGGGGATGTCTTGAAATAATGTCCCTGTGTTGGCATTTGTGATTTTTAAAGGTCCCACAAAATAATGAAGAAAGACATAAGAAGCAAGTATCTTTGGTTTCACTAAATAATCTGATAGCAAATATTGAACACTATTTTAAATATGCCTTTTTGCATTGCACATTGCTTTTGAATACAGACTGTTACTGTTCAAAGATAGTTTTAAGATAGTGAATGAAAATCAGCATTTCCACTTTGGCTAACTTTGGTATTTCACTTTTGTCATCAGTGATCTTGTTTGATACAAAATTAATTAACTTCAAGGGATTCTTTCATATTAATTGGACAGGTGAGCAGTGAAGCAAACACAGTAATGGATCTAAGCTTCTCATATGCAGGAACAAGTGTGCACACTCTGTTACAATACAGCCAGCAAGAATTTAAATAGGGAATTTTGCAAAAGCTTGTCCACTTTGTTAGAACTGAATGCAGCTGAAGCACTACACATCAGCACTACACATGTAGTTGCAGCCTTGCAACTACACATCATAAACCCATGGATTTACTCAGTAGCTGATTTCTCAAAATATTTTCAGTCTGTTATTGACAGAACTGTAATTTTCACTGTAAGTTCTTTCAAAAAGTGGCCCGCCAAGTTTGCCACAAAAGACATTCCCATCTTTACCAAGAAAAAGAGCAACAGATACCATTATGCAAAATGAAAATCATAGCATTGCTACTAGAAGCAGCAATCAGAAGTGAAAGTGAGATCCACAGACAAAGAGCTGCCTCTTTAGCAGTAAGACTCTCTTCTGGCTGAGTCGTGAACTGCTATTTCATTATTCTGGATTACAATGCTATTTATTGGTAAAATCAGCCAACAGCTGTATGAAAGGGCTAACATAGTATGTGGACAGCCACTGTCAGTCTCATTTAAAAAGCAAAGATTTCATTATTGTCGGGGTGACCAAACCTTCTAGTAAGAAGTCTCTCAGATTAAACCTAATTTTAATTTTTCAGTTGCATTGGGTCAATGTACAAAAATGAATGAAATCTTTTTTAGCACTTTGTTGTTAACACCCATCAAATATTCATGTGGCTAGCGCAGACATCTCAATATTATGGCAACTGTTCAGAAGCAGGAAAAGAACATTTCCCCACGGGAAGAATCTTAGTCAACTTATTGTTTCTTCAGCTTCAGAAAGTAGATATCTACTTCTTTGGGGGCAGGGGAGAGAGAGGGGGGAGAACTGTCACTGTTCCTTTCACCCATTTGAGGCAAAAACATTGACCGTCAGCTAGTTTCTGACAATTGGCTGTTATTAAACTCCAACTTGCTAGGGCCAGCTGTGCCTAATTTGAGTCACTGGTGCAAAAATAACCAGTCAGCAGGAATGGGTAATTCTGCTGTAGAGCAGTCCTGCATCAGAATCCCAGGATTAACTTTAGGCTGGCACTCCAAGGTGATTGAATGAAAAACACGAGGCTTCAGTAAAATCATCAGTAAATGTTTTAGGTAGTTTTTATATAAGATGATTTTGGAAGTCTGTTACCTGTATTTTAATTTATTTACAGGCAGTGACGAAATTTCTTTAGTGCCTGAAGGTGCATAGAGGTACATAATAATATTTTCTAGGGGCTGTTTGTTTTACTGTTAAGCATTCAGCCCTCCTGCCCATATGTTAGCCTATAACAATTTTGCAACCCAATCAATCTCTAAATATGTTTAGCAATTTCTACTCCTTACATTGTATCTGTTCTGCTAGATTGCAAAATAATACATTCAATTTTATTTTTAAAAACGTAATTTTAAGAAAATACTTCCTTCTTCCTAGTTGAAAAACATAAGGCTATATTTGTAAGTACTACTCTGAAATGCATACAGTAAACAAATTCAGAGAATAAGTAGTATTCTAAGCAGTCAGCCTTAAGTTCTGTTTCTACCAAAAAAAAGAGAAAGTGGAAATAAAATTTTAAGTAACCATGTCATTATGACAAAAGACACCAGAAAAAACAGTGCAACTTCATACTATAAGATGTAGTTTGCTTTAAGCTTTTAGTATGAAAACAGCAACCAGATGTGCTGTATCACTTAACTTCATTTTTAAAAAAAGTATGGAAAAAATAATGAAAATCCCAGCAAGCAGTTTAAATTTCAGAGCCCTGTTAATAGATAGCAGTATTAGCCAGACCAATATAAAACATCTGTAGCTTTGTTTTTAAAGATGGCACCTTATGCTCAAGCCCTGATGACTCCGTTATGTCACTGGAACAAAGAAAACTTCTCATAAAGAAAATTAATAGTGTCTTAATTGTATATGAGAATTACTACAAATTCCAGTTTTTCAACTTCTTGGGGTATATGTGACAGACAAAAATATCAGGTATACTGGCACTCTTTCTTTAAGTCAGCTTCTATTGAAACAAAGCATAGGCTCCCTACCTCTAACAAGGTATAATTTAGAACATCAAGCCTCTATTCAAGCTAATAAGTAGATCCATGTCCCTTCAATTATTTATTCCTCTGGTAGACAATTCCATTAACCCCCTCCTGTGCAATAATTTGTTCTGCCACATGTTAGAAAAATTATTTTGCAGCTGCTCAGCAATACCTCTACAGTAAATTGGAAGTATTTCCTGGTAGACAGCTGATACTCAACAGAGGTGAACAGTGACATCTGATACGTGGAGGGTAATGTAGTAGTAAATAGCATAAGACAAATGTTAAGTTCCTCCAGCATGATGTTTGTGGACTGACAGCAAGAAAACATGCAAAAATACTGATGAATTATTCACTCAGCTCAAGAAATAAATTAAAGCTTTTCCTGCTATATAGGTGAGAGCCAAGCATGAAGTGAACACTAACACCTGTTACATAGAAGTTAACTTAGTAGTAAGTATCACAATACAAAAATGGTTAAGTTCACCCACCATGACATTTGTAGACTTACAATGACAAGACATGTAAAATAGTAATGAATTATTCACTTAGTTTAGGTAGACAAGAAATCATTTCATTTTCTGCACCCAAGAGGACTGTTTGGTAAGTCGGTACGAACACATGTATTACGACAGCAGCCCTAGCTTCTGTACTTTATTTCACAGCTGCGCAGCTGAGAAAGCTATACAGCTAGTGGAGGCTTTGCTAAAGGTTTTACAGCTACACCAAATAGTACCTCCACAATAGGTACAAGATTCTGAATGGGTATCCAGTAGCACATAATGCTAGACTGAGAGCGGTGAGTTAACAGCAGCAGAAGTGCTCCCACTATGTTGGGAGCGAGGAAGACAAGACAACTCGGGCTTTGTACAGATGTCCTCTTCTTGAGCTAGAATAGGATGAAGATTACTGGAAGGTGATGTACGTACCTAAAGTATGACCAAGAAACAAAGAACTAAAACAGCCACAAAAAAAATAACAGGAGTTAATCCTGTTCTATGGTTAGAAGATAGGAAGGCATTTTTCATAAGCAATTTGACCAGGAAAGAAATTATATAGTTTTAAAAAAGCATATAAAGAAACAGAAATCCAACCACCAGAGAAGTCAGTTTAATGTAGAGAAGAGAAGACACAGCATGCTTTACAAATGCTAATGTATGTGACAGGAAACTATCAACCTCATTTCTCAACAGAAAATGTAAAATTCCAAGCTTAAATGGCTTACCAAAAATTACACAATAAGTCACTGCTGAATTCTGAAAGTAATGCCAAACTTAATCCCCACACCACAGCGAGTCCCTAGGGAATTACTTATGGACATATTTTTCACTGAAATTGTGCTTCCCCTTGTTTCTGTCGTATTTAATAGAAACCATGGCTGAACACCCTTTAAATTTATTATATTGTATTTCATAAGCAGTGGACAGAGATGAGCACAGACTGAAGCCATTCCCTCATTATTTACAGGCCAGTCAGCCCCACACAAATCCCCGCCGCCTTTTCCACCCTGAGCATCCAAGGGCTTTCGGCTGCATGAGGGATCCTGCCCCTGCCCAGCTCACCGCTCCCTCCCACCTCCCCTCAGAGTCAGGCACAGTCATTCTCCATCTGGGAACCAAGTCTTGGAGAGACTGTTCAAAATGGACAAAATTAATATTTGTGACTCATTAAATGCAAAACGTTTACCTCGTCTTAAAATGCAGCACTCACAGGGAGCAGCAGCACTGTGGTCCTCAGGGCAGCCATGCCCTCGCCAAGGGGATGCAGGCCCACCAGCCCCAGTGGGCCTGGGGAAGGGGCCCAAGGCCTCCTGCAGCCCTCGAGGCCCAGAGACGCCCGCTGGACACCGGGAAGCCACGTCAGGGCTGGGGTCAGGGTCCCACCAGTGAGGCACAAGGTTGCTCTGGCTGGAGCAGGGGCACAGGCAACTCCCCTCAGCTGGCCACCTGCTCCCAGGCTGGCATTGAACACAGGCTGCCAACTACCCACCCTACCTGAACGCCACTGCAGTCCTTAAAAGAGCCTCTATAAAAATTAAATTCAGGTTTGAATGAAGAAATTTATGTTTGGGAAAATTTTTATGAGTCACTGCAATGTGTGAAGAAAACTGGGAAACAAGTGTTATGACTGGAATCATAGAGCCATTGTGACCTCCCGCACTATCAATTGTTCCTCATGCTGAAATGATTCTTATTTAACTTGAGAAACTGTGTACCAAACATTATTTTTAAGCTTTTCACATCACCTATTCATTTGCTTATATTAGCTGCAGGTAGAGACATAATTTTCTGAATAATTTTAAAGGAAATCTAGGCTGCCATAAGGAAATTTTATATATCCCAGGCTGATTGTACTTACACAATAATGAAGCTGCAACTGAAGATGACTTGATACAGTCACATCACTGAATTCAGCAGAAAAAATCATTTTACTCTAGAATTCAGGATACTGCTAAGCCAATGGACAAAGTATAAGAAAGTACTGTGACAGCAAAAACATGAAATATCACTTATACACTTATCACCCAGACTGAGAGGGACAGTCGGGAAGGACTGAGCAAGGACACTGGGATGGAAAGTCTGTTTCTGGATATAGAAGGACTGAGACAGCTAAAGAGTCTGGTGAAAAAACCTCTCACTAGATGAAGAGAATGAACAAAAAGACAGGCAAAGGTAAGGAGAAATGGCATGTATAAAGTGGTCCATTGGAATGAGACACAAAATTTAACTATTCTTTTTGCAAGAGGTATCTAAAAATCTATCGGTAAAATGTTCCCACCTATCCAGGGGTGGTTGATATGGCTGTAGTAAGCTCTTATCCTCAGCAAGGTACTCTGCCGGGCTGTGCAGCAAAGTCTGAGCACTACATTTAAAAGCTCCAAAACTGATGCTGGAAGTGGAACATCAATATGATGGAAAACCAATGAAATTTCACGGAGCAAAAAGAGACATATGAAAGTGTCAGGGCTGCAAAAAATCAGCTTCTAAAACACAAGAATAAACCTTGCCTGAAAATAACAATTTAGCTGTCCTGTATTTAGTGACTCTGATTAGTGGATGATACAAAAACCCATTGTACATTTCTTTACTGGTTCAGTCCCTGAAGAAACTGGAATGTAAATTTATCATTGTTATGAAAGAATAAAGGATTGTCTTACAGTCAGAACAGCTGAACGCTCTTTTAAAACAGAAAATAGAATTGCCTTTATTGCACAGTTCATATAAAATGCTAGGTAATCCTTGTATTTAGGTTTTTCTATAGGTGGTCATTTTCCTCATGGAAAATGTGGTGTCTTCATTAATTCCCTAGCACACAGCTTTAAAAATCAATCTTGCTTACAGATATGTTACTACAGCAGATAATTAAGTCAATGAAGCCATGGTATAAAAATACAAAGTTCTATATAATGATACATGAATATGCTGAAAATACTAGCATTTGTTTTCTTGCTTTGGGCATGAAAGAGTATTTTTATCTTCTTTCTGTGCCCTGATTCCCTAGTTATAATTCCCTGGTTACATGGAGAATTTCTTGTTCATCTTACTGTTTTGACAATAAATAAATTAATGTTCTCAAAGCACTTAGACTTTTCAAATTCTGTGCAAAAGCCAGATATAAACTAATTCCATCTTAATAGTGTGATTTTACTTGCATATCATAACTTAAGACAAGAAATGGAACAAAAATGAGCATTATGTGAGCACTGTCCATCTTGTTTTAAAGGAGACGAGTCCTATGGAAATAACATGATGCTTGTTTTAAAGACCTTGTAATTCATATTAATAACAGACTGATTAAGAATGAACAGACAGCACAAGAAATACTGAACTCTGTTAAATTGGAATTGGTATTTTATATAGTATTTCTTGCAATACTATCTGTATGTCTCAACAATAAGCAATATTTAGAACAGTAGCTAGAAAAAGCAGCAAAATAATAAATCAAATAAA
>NW_010308530.1:0-49983 GCF_000700745.2 Antrostomus carolinensis
CCAAGCCTGGTCAAGCCTGGGAAGCAAACGGATGCAAATGTGTCTTTTTCCTAAGAGTAGTCTGACCATCATCATTGACAGAAGCAGCTGGTGAGCTTACTTTTCTTCTGCTATTAGTTGAGACTGAAAGGTAAAGTTTACACTTTTGTAAGGAATCCCATTGTTTAATTTCTTTGGAAACAGAAATTAAACAAAAAAAGAGGAAAAAAAATATTAAAGAACACAGAAATGACCAAATTACCACAAACTGCTTGAATGACCATTATCTTGATATAGAACACAGGGGTGTTGTATTAAAGTTAATATAAAAATCAAGGTCTATGTCATCTACAAAATGTTCTGGTAAACTTAACCTAAAGTGTTAGAAAAAGTAAAATATGAGTGCTGTAAATCAGAAAATTCTTACTGAAATTTGTAACAAGTCCTGGAGTCTTAGTTTGCTCTGAGGCTGTAGGGGTATGTAGTCAGCCAAGTCTGTATGCTCAGGCCTCCTAACTAGTACTGCGGGTGGAGACCTGACAGTCAGCCTGACATGTGGGATGATGTAGAGTCCCAGGCCTTAACGTGTCTGCTTCCAACATTGCAGAGCCATACTGAAAGGATTCTCTTCTTTTGGCATATAATGTAGCATAAGGTTTGTAAATCAATACTTTTCCATAAGGACATTACAGAAATTTTAGATAGCTTTCTAAAGCCTCTTCAATATTTAGTCTATGTCTTTCATCCTACTCTGGGAAGGGTTTTCTATTCTGTTCAATCTACTGCAGACTGGTAGCCCACTATAAAAAAATATTGACTTTGCTAGTAACAGGCACAGACTTTGTACTAACCCTGCAGGCACTCAGGACTGAGGTTTACCTAATCAGATTGACTTTTTCTGAACTTGCCATGACTTGCCTTGAGACTTGTTTTAGCTAAACAAGCAATTTCCTAATAACGACATAGCCTTGTACAATTATGTAGTATAACCATTATTCTTAATATAGAATTAGGGACAAATAATTAAGCCATGTAGAATGAAATATTTATGACTACAGCATAATGGCATGGTGTGGAGGAGTACAACCATGGGGTGGTGTCCAAAGCCTTGAATGTAGGGACACAGGATGCTGTGTAGAGGAGCAGAGAAGTATGAAATAATAATGGAGGGGGCACAGGATGACACTGGGAAAAAAAGTTTCAGAGCTAACAACCAGAACCAGGTAGCTTAAAATATGTAAAACACAATGTATACAGTTAATGCAGTTATAATGTGTAATTACATACCAATGAAGAAAAAGCAAGGTCCATATTGTGTCATCAAACATATAATAGAAGCACCAAGTAGCTTCAGGAATGAACAAAAAGAAACCATCAACATCATGGTAATGGCAAAGGACCGGGGACATTGATGACTCATCACAGGACCTCTGCCCCAAGCCAGCAACCTAGGGACCTGGAGGGCAGTGGAGGGTGAGTATAAAAGCAGAGAAAAGTATTAGTAGTAGGAAGTGTGTGTAACTACTGTCACTGTACTTTTGTAGAGACATTTTCTGTAGCAGTATTCTTTCCCTCTTTGGGTACTAATTACATAAGTTATATGAATTGTTGATAGATAAGTTTTGAATGACATTAACAAGAAATTCTTGGCTTTGCTTATAAAGTATGTCACTTTTGCCCATAACATGATTTTTAGATCAATAACAAAATACCATTACCACTTTGGTATTGAATTGAGAGTAAGTACAACATATTAACAACCACAATGACAGCAGACGTAAAAAAATATTAACAGCTTCCTGGCTTTCATGGCTTACAAGAAAACAAGCATTCATTCATAGTCTTTCTCATCTTAGCATTCCTAAAAGTTGTGGTTTTGAGTAAAAACACTGTCTCTGTATACACAGAACATGAAAATAGTAACTCTTCATGATGAAAAAGTTTCCTACTCTATAAGCTTAAAGAGTGATGCTCAGGTGATTGTTTAATATATTCCTGTTGTTAAATGATCACTATTAAAGGATATGGAGTGAAGCACAATTTCTCCCTGCTTACCTTTTAGATCTTAGAAAAGCTTAGTTGAGAGGACGCATTCATGACCACTGAACTGTAAGTTTCCTTCATCAGAAAAACAATTACTGGAGACTAGTTGCACTACAGATTTATTCAGAATCGTCCTACCGATAGTGAAGTATGTCTCAGTCAAGCACAACTTTTAAATAGTTAAGTTGCGCTACTTCAGTGATCCAATAGATGTTTCCTCAGGAGACAACAGATGTCAAAGCCATCCATGTAGTGAGTGTGTCCATCCCACGTGCATGCAACCCAGTGTTAGTTGCTGCCCATTTCAACTTAATGAATCAAGAACATTTTGCTTCCAATAAGCCAAATCAGCTTAGTGTGGCTCATGAGAGCTTCCTCCAGACAGTAAAAATGGGCCTGACCTCAGTGCCAGTCCAGCTGTTGCCCACCATACACATAACGAAGCAACCAGGCACAACTCATCTCAGTTTATCTGGATAGAGTTTAACCTGAAATTTTAAAATTGCTCATGACCGCCATGAATTGGTCACCGCTACTTGGAGAACAAAAATAATATTGCAATAATTAGAAAAAAGGCACTCAAACTGAAATGTTTGTGGGCGCTAGCTGACAGAAAGGGAAAGCCATTCTGACACCTCACATTTCTTCTACCCCTGATGAGCTGAGAAAACTGCAGGTAGATTTTCAGTGTTTATTGCAATATCAATAACTCAGCAATGTGCTGAGAGGAAGCTGAAGACCTTGGTAGATATTAAATGATTCTAGAGAGAGTTACTTAGATATTTGTATTTAAAATACAAAATTACTAACATTTTACGTATAAGATAGATGTACAGAAAAAATATCTTATAAGAGCAAAACAAGATGCAACTTTCAGGCCCTGTTTGATTTATAAAATAGAGTGTATAAGCATGATGGTTTTCAGCCTAAAATTCACTTTGAGCCTATTATACAGAATCTTTTTGCAGCTTAAAGGCAAATGACCTGCAAAAAAACCTTGCATGACTTTGTTTATGCTATATATAGTAACAGGTATAACATTTCAGTCTTTTCATTTACATCTGATATTGCCCCTGCATTAATTGAAACTATTTGGACACAGTTGTGCACAGAAAATTGTGAACCATGGACAAATGAACTACCAAGCACTTTGGAACTATCTTTTAAAAAAATATCGGTCAAGTGACTACAGTGTCTCCCACTGTGTGTTAGACTGGAGAGTACTCACTTGATGGTGTTTGCTTTCATCTAGTATGGAGCCCTGGGTTCTGTCACACAAACATTTCTCATTTCATGACTCACTGGTCTGATGCACCACAAAAGCCCCTTTGGAGATGTCACAGTTGATCATTTCCATCTGCCTAGCATACATGCATAAACTGCACAGCTGCCACTTACTAAAATCCTTATGGTATTTTAGATAAATACAATATCAACTTAATAATACTACAGGAAATTTATGTAATTTTATCCTTGTTTGTTGTACAAATTCTGATATCTCTGAGCCCTACTGGGAATCAAATACTTAATTCTTCTTTAAAAGTTTTTGCTTCTCTTCTGGTTAGTAGTAACTTTTGCTTTGAGGGGTTCATCAAGGACTGTACAATTGAAGACACTGAAAGAAATTAAAAATTCAGGTCCTTTCATAATGACAAAGTAGTAGCTGATTTGCATCATGCAACACTCTTGTCAGTGATGTACATTATATACTATTTAATATTCTTGTTATCTTGTTGAGTTTTAAGAACAACGACAGCATATTATTTTAATATGAGGATCCCTTCATTTTGCCCATGCCTTTAGAAACTATAGAGTCTACCACCATGAATCAAACCCCAGAAGTCTTACAGCTTTTTTTTGAGAACAGCTAAATATTGTCCTTTTGCAATTAGAATGCCTTTTATTTCTTAGAAAGAAAAAAAAAGAACAAATGACAAAGTTACATTTTGTAATATGACATGCTTATGTTATGGAACATCCAGCCACAACATCAGAAATTATCTGCATTAAAGGCACTGACTGCTGTGGGCAAAAACCCTGCCAAATTCCATATCTGAACTGCTTTGGAGAAGTGCTCTCCAGCGCAGTCGTGTAAGCCATCCTGCTAGGTGGATCCCATGTCTGTGGTGTTGCAGCCAAGTCAGCTGTCCGCAATATTTGGCTTGTAAGGTGGCTTCTGCAGGTTGATGCCCCAGGGTCCTTCCCTGGTAAGCAAGATGCTGCCCCAGGGCAGCGGGGCTAAGAGCTGTTGTTGAGAGCTAGTAAAGAGGAGGGAGGGAGGTCAGGGGTGTCCCCAGCCTTTACCCTTTCCTCAGGATTGCTGGGGCAGAAGGGCAGCTCTTCAGCAGCATGGCCCTCTGCCTTTCTCCTCAGTAAGTCCCCACTACATTCTTTTAAAGATGAACATGGGTCATTTTTTTTTTTTTTTAAATTAACATTGCCACAATAATGTTAGTATTATTTGTCTCCTTGCAACAGACTAATTCTTACCATCTTTATCCATGATGTAAGGGAATAAGGGTCATCTCTATCCATCAGAGATTTGTACCTGCTCTGATGAAACACCTAGCTCCTCGGGGACATTCCCTATGGTGCCTGCTGTTTTGTGTATGAAAGCATGAAAATCCTGGAAATAGTTTACCCATGAGCATGATTATGCTATTAGAGCACTCCCTGGGGACAAGCAAAGACCCAGGCTCTTGACATTCTTCTATGGTGTGTTTACACATTTCACATGCACCAGTCCTAAGCTACAGTGTGTAAAGAGTCCTTGGAGGCCAGATTACACCTGAGGTTTCTTCCCAGCCCAGGGGAATACCCTAAAAACAGGCACAGGAAACATGTTTCATTTCATACTCTGATTAGCAGCGGTACAGACTCTGTTAAACTCCCAGCTCTCAGGTGGAGTGGAAGGTTAGGGTACTTTCCTGGGATGCAGAGGATGTGGGTTTGAAAATTCTCAGGCAAAGGAGGAAAATGAGTTTGGCTTTCTCAAGTTATGACTGAGCTGGCTGTTACCAGGCTGGAATACGAGCAGCAGAGGTGACAGTGACCTTTGTTGAGAAGCATAATCCACTCAGGTGCCACTGTACCTCCTCAGAGAATACTTAAAGAATTACACCTCTTCAGGAATGAACTGTTATTCTGGAGCATAATTTTGGACATAAGCAATTAAAGTTAGAGTTGCCAAAAATGGAATCTGTTTAGGATTTAGTTCCTGCATAATTATTTGAATTTAAATTACTTAATCTACTAGGAAAATCTTCTTTATCACACTTTAGATACCTAAATAATTTGTCCCACTGGGTCCTGACTGGCATTAAGTTCAATGCCCAGCATCATTAGTGGAAAGATGCATTGAGAAATACAGATACCAGGATGGATCACGGACAGTTCTTGTATCACATTGGTTTTCTCTTGAGGCCTCTGTCTTTCACTGTACTACACAGGATTTGCCTTTCTCAAATTGGACAATATAACTGTATCATAGGCAAGCTGTTAGGGTTCTAGGACTCTTCAACTTTTTAATTTCTTCTTCTTCTTCATACAGATTTCTATGTGCTAAATTCCTCACTGGTTTCATAAGTAGTAGTGTGGCTTTTCTTGTATTAATAATTTGGAGGCAGCTTTAAAAATTCCCTTTGCAGAAAATGAGTATTTACCGCTCCAGAGTAGAGTGCCTCCAGCTAACAGTAATCACTGCCAGACACAATCAGATGCTAAAAGCATCTTTACTGGGGTCACACTGTCGAGTGACAAACAACACCTTGACTTAAAAAATGTAAGGCAGTGTTGTGGTTTTTAGCTGAAACAGAGCTGGTTTTCTTTTTCAGTAGCTAGAATAGCACTGTATTTTGGTTTTCAGCCTGGGACTTGTTATGAGAGAGATACTGATAACATTCCAGTGTTTGCATTTTTGTCACTGGAGATGAAGGACTTTGTTGTCTGTTAATCCACAAGCACAAGATTTTAGGGGGGAGAATAATATTTAAATTAATAAGCTAAATTGGCATTTGGATATGCCAATGGGATATTCCATATCACATCACATCATATCCAGTATATTAGTGAGGGTCTTTTCCTCTTTTGTCTCCCTCTGGCTTTCACTTAGGCTCTCACTCTTCCAGGACTGCAGTTTCGATTCGGGATTGTCACTCCTCCGGGATCATTATCTGGGAACAGGTCACGCTCGGTCAGCGGGTGGTGAGCAATAGCACTGGGTATCACTCTTGTATATTTTGTTACTGTTCTCATTATCACCACTATTTTAATATTAGTATTATTTTAGGTTTTCTTTCTATTATTAAACTGTTCTTATCTCAACCTACAAGCCTCCTTATCCTTGCCCCCCAGTCCTCTCCCCTGTCCCCTGGGGATGGGGGGGAAGTGGGGGAACAGCTGTGTTGGCTGCTGGCCAAGGGCTAGCCCGGTGAAACTATCACAGGCAGTCAATACAGATACATATTAAAGTGATGAATAAGCGCAGAATGAACAGAAACAAATTGCTGTCTGCTTAAAGACAACATTGCTGTACATGGATGTGTGCTTTCTGTGAAAATAATTGCTAGCTTGAAAATAGATATGGAGAGGCATAATTTTAGTGGCACAGTCCTCAGAAGAATGAGCAGGCTCCTTGCAAGCAAAGGGACCCCTCTTGAAGGATGCTGTGGTTGCTAAAAGGCTATGCGAGTTTGAGAAGGCAGAAGTTCCTAGAAGAGAAATCCATTTAGAACCACTAAATGCAGAAAAAAACAGGCTGACAATGTTTGGAGGCTGGAACAGTGGAAGGGAGAAGCAGTGTATGTGCTTGCTCTATTCTTTTGCTTTTCCATGAGCATGTCTTTATAGCTACTGATGGAAAAACACATTGTTTGAGTCAGTGTGGCTGGTCTTCTGTGAGAATCACAGACTCTGCTGAGAATTTTGATTACACTGACTAGTTGCCAATGGTCATAAAAATCTCCAGCAACATAGGATTTAACTAATCTAGAAATTATTGTCCCAGTGGCTAAAGAAAAGACAGATTGATTTGATCTAGACTGGACACAGCCCTCTGGGCTGGTGTGATATAGAAATAATCCGAGGATATGTTCACATTCTTTAAAGGCAATGAATGCTTCACTGTGAGAATACCATACATTTGTATTTTCATCTTTAATCTCTTTATCTTTTTCCATTTTCACTTGAAGTTGTTTTATCTGTATTTCATATTTCACCTGTGTATATGTCTTCAACTTTGGATGATTTATTTAATAACTGTATATATGTGGCATGCCAGGGACTTATGATTTGTGCCTTAAAAAAATAAGATTTCTATACACTAAGTAGAGGCTGAAGAGGTCAAATCTGTATAATTTTGAAGATGGTGGTAGTTATTAATCTAAAGTAAGCCAAATGTCACTGTAAAACCATGCAAATCTTCATCCCCATTTCAAAGGGGACTCTGTTCCTGCTCTATTAGAGGAAATGTAATTATTTATTTGTCTACTCTTCAAAAGGGAGCTTGCTGGACAGTCTAAATATAAATTGATAGAGCAATAGTTAGGCCTGTACTCTTGCCAGGACGGGAGCTATCCTTATCTTCACTTTCACAACATGCAGTGCAATTTTGACAGAAGTAGTTAGACTGCAGAACTGTATTTTCTGTGTTTTTTTTTTTTTTTTTTTTATCGTTGTATAAAAGAGAGGAGAAACAGCTTCAGAACTGTGTTGCTGTGAACACACAGTTACTTCTACTGGTTATTTTTTCTCGTACTGATGGGATAGTATATAAAGCAGTAGAGTACTAGCAGGCCTCACAAGTAGGTTGAACTTTCCAGAGTCCTTTAGAAGTACTTGCCTCTTTCCACTTTAAAGGACAATAGGAAACTTAGTTTAGAAAAAACTCATTCAGTCCTCTTCTTTTTCCAAACATAGGAGCCTAAAAATGAGGCACACTCAAAGCCAGATCTGAGATGCTCTGGATCTGGGCCAAGGTTTTTATGAAGTTGTTTTTATTGAGGAATAGGAAGAGAGGGGAGTATGACAGCACTCAGTGTTAAAATGTTCCAAATGAATATGTTGCATGGCACAGTACAAATATTGTTGTAAATTTGTTATTGCTGACAATAAGTGGGAGAAAAGAAAATCTCAGTTGTTTACTTTTATGAGTGGCCTATTTATCCAAAACCTTATGTGTCTCACATGGAATTATGGATGACTGCTAAATAAGTAATATATATGCATTGCACCTGAATAAGAAGACATACTGAACTTCCCAGAGGCATAACAATGACGTTTTTGACCTTCCATCCTCAAATGGAAGAGGTAAATACAACAAATACATCTGAAGATATACTGTGTTGATGCAAACATCTCTAGCATATGTGTGTTATATATAACACTTTACTGAGAGTCAGTGGCTTCCTAAAACCTCTAAACCCATCAAGAAATAACTGACAACAGAGAAAGTCAAAGCAAGGTAAAATAGGACACAGCAAGAAATGAACCATTTTGTTGGTGGAACAAATTGATACTTTGCAGGAGATGCCCCCGCAGAAGGTGTGACCAATTTTAGCTGTCTAATAGCATCACTGTACACCCTGTAGATGGTTGTAGGCCAAAAGCTAGAACAGAAAAAGAAACAACATTCATGAAAGAAGTGGATGGATTCCAGAGATAGAATGAAGTCACCTAGATTTTTCCTGGTAAATTCACAGCTGACTGTCTACTTTCCTACAAACAGGAATTAACACTTCTGTGTTATTTTGATTCAGCCCTCTGCTTTTTTTAGTATCCATGAGTCATAATGACATTGTGAGGACTCTAAATTTAATAGAAATATCCTGTCTAATACAAAGAAGTGTGACAATTTTCACATCCTAGTTGGTTTTTTTTTTTTCAGTATGACTATCGGAAATCTGTCACAAAACAGGTATGAATTTTTAAAATTTTCTTTTATTTTCTTTTCTTTTTCTAGCACTGGATTAGTTTCAGGAGGGAACTTAAATTTCCCTTTCTCAGCTTTTGATCAGCATGAACAACTGCTGGGGTGGAGAAGTGTGGTCAACTTCACTCAGTTCTCTAAAGTGTGGCCAGCGTTAGATCTTACTCAGAAAGCAGAGTCATCACTATACAGTGCAAACATCAATACAAAATCATGCCCATTATTGATGTGCATAAGTGATCAGTTCAACGTATAGTTCCTCTTGTTTAGACACCACGACGAAGACACAAAAGAGGCAGAGCTAAGCAGAATCTGGTCTGATACAGCATTTGCACTGGGTGAACTGAAGTAATTCTAGTAATTTTGATCAAAGTAAAAATGGCATGTAATCTTATCTGATTTAAACTGGTACAAACTGATTAAAATTAGCACTCCTTGCTTATACTGAATGTTTTTCATATTTTACAATTCCAGTTTGGCTCATTAAAGCTTAAGCTTAAGCGTGGGTTCATGGCCAGGGGAATCTGTATGAGTTCAGCTGGCTTCAGCTTCTAGCCTTTTCCTTTTTACATTTTACATTTTCTTCAAGGTCACTGGGAAAAAATATTCAATACAAATGATCCCCAAGGGTCCTTATTAGAAGCACATCTGTTCAATGATCGTGAAAACTGTTTACAATTACTGTGACACCAACTCAGTTAACTAGTTTGGAATCCTTCAAAAGTATGAAATGTTAATTTTATTATCTTTTCATTTTGGTGAAAATACCATACAGAACAAAGACAAAACCTTTCTGAACATCATTAAGAAGACACTAACTGTCTTAGATTAACATCAATGTCATTCTCATCTAAACCTTAGATTCTCAGAGAAAAAAAAAAAACAAAAACAAAAACCAAACAAAACCCAACATTAATATACTTTGAGAAATTTTTTCCTTAAATCAAAGCTAATTTGATTTGTTCTTTTCCTTAATGCTGTATTAACAGATTACTGTACCAACTCTTCATTATTTGCCTGGACTTATACCAACACGATTAAACTATAAATACTTTAGAAAATGTTAACATCTTTTTTTATATCAGTCAGAAATTTTCTGTTATCCAAGTGTATTAAATCTTGGCATTTATGCTGACACATCTCCTTGGCTTATTCTTTTAAGACTCATGAACAAAAGTTATTGTCAGGCTTAATTTTAAAATGCTTAACATTATTGCCTTCTGGTTTACATCCTTGTTTGTTGGTGGTGGGGGCTATATGACACAATGTTTTCCTTCATCTGCGGATCAAGAACATTTATTGAATACAGTCTTTCTGCATTATTGACCTTTTATCATTTATGACCAACAGCTGATAACAGCTTGCATTAGAGTTCCTTCTGCTCCTGGATCCTAGACTCCTTCTTGTTTCTCCACATTCTGTAGGCTTTGACCTGCTGTTTTCTTCCTGTATCTATTTTATCTCATTCCATACAACTTCTATAAATTATTCTCACCATCCAAAGAACTTCTTAGCCTTTACTATTTTTACTCTCCTGCTAGATGAGGCTGAATTATTAAACACTGTAACCTTCTCTCCATGTGAGATTTTATAAATGTATTAAGCATTTTTAACCTCATTTCAATTATCACTCTTCTTGTTTTCCTATTAAAACTATCTTTCCCAACTGACTTATCTTATGATTACTTTCAGTTTGGTGAAACTGAGTCCTCTGAAGCAGAAAAATTTCCTGCTAAGGGTTCATTCTGCTTGCAGATGACAAGTATAATAAAGTCATGATCACTTAGCTCAGAAAGGATAGTTTAATTCTGTGATCAAGTCCTCTCTAGCTAGTGAGATGAGATGTAACGAAGGACTCCCTCAAGTTATATCAGAAAATTGTCAAAAAGATTTTTAGATGTATCAGGGACATTTTAGCACTGGCAGAAAAAGACTTTCAGCCTCTCCTGTTTTTAGCTGCAATTCCACATGATAATCCAGTTGCTTTTCAATATTTTATAGCAGGTAGGACTGGTCAAATGGTTTTGAATGGAAAAGCTTGGTTGGCAAATTTTGATTGAATGAAATAAGTTTTTAAAAGCAGATTAATGAAAAAGACTTGAATGTTGTTTTCTTAGGATTAAGACCTCCTTTTTCTCAGGATTCTAGCTTTTAGACACACATGCAGAAGGAAAATAGTTTGACTTCTAAACTGGAGGATATGAAATAATAACATTTAATATAAATACTGTATGCTTATGCCTTCAGAAAAATAACTAAATGCTCCTCTCTCCAAGAGAGCAAACCAGACCAAACACACCTTTGAAATCCTCCTGATAATCCTATACATGGGTTTTGTTTTCCCAGGACACAATGTTGTGGTTGGCGGGAAAGTCTAGAGCACACAAAGCTGAAGCAGCAAAGGGCCTCATCCAAGTATTTGGATCTTCACACAGAGTAGATTTTTGGGGCTGAGACAGTTAAGGGGACTGAGCAAAACTCCCTGGCTCTTCTAAACCATTAGCATCTTCTGGTGTCACATAAGCCCTACTTCATGTATGGAGACACACATGCCCTACTGCATATATGGCAGCTGCAGCGTCACTCGATCCTGCAAGACCCTTTTGCCCCTTATAGAGATCATAATTAAGTTTATCTTGATTTATATATTTACCCTCTTTATATAAAGCTACTTTGCTATGAAAAAATAACAGATATTTATGGCACAACTTTTAAAATAGTCAACAGGTATGATATCGAATAGCAGCAAATAAATAAGAAAATACAGATTTTCTAAAGAAAAAGAATTGAGATGGCTTTCAGTAAAAGACTGATGAACATACAAAGGAAAAGAAAGACAGCATGAAAAAGTTTCAGAAGGCTTTGGGTTACCCTCCAGCCAAGAATGCTTTTTCAGAACAATCTAAACCAATGAAGTCTTGCAGCAGTGCTACTTCTACTCACTGAAAAATTCACTGAACTAAAAGAGCAGAGTGGGAAGCCACTTGTGGAAAAGTTCAGAGAAGACAGTCATCCTCATCCTGCTGGAGCAAGAGCAATGCTACTACAGAATATCCCAGTCCTTCCCAGGGAGAGCAGCAGGAAGCTATTTTTAGCAGCTATTTATCTACTGCAAATTGCCGTGGTTTTGATGTGGTAATCAATGGTAACAATATAATTCTACAGCCATGGAGGTTACCTGGAGTGGGAGGGCAGAATTAGCAGTTTCCCTTTAGAAATTACTTGCTAATTTCTAGTGGTTATGTATACACAGCAGCGTTCTGTGCTCCCAGATAATTTATTGCCAGGCTATGCAGTAAAACCGACTGGATTTCAAATAATGGTGATATTAAGAGCTGTAAAGTCTGGAAAGCATTTCACATTTGGGTTTAAGTAACAGATAAATATTTTATTTCCATTATAACATACAGGTTTTGGCTGCATGGAATTTCGCCCAGGTTCTGGTAACGTAGAGAGCTGTCACATAAACCTTAGAAAAGATAGAATATGTCACTGAATGATTTAATTCCCTGAAAGTGAATGGAGGTGTATTGCTTTTTGTATGTATAAATTCAGTAACATTCTCCCCTCAGAAAATTCAACTTCTTTCTGCACAGGATTAGATTTATTAGTGCAATGACATGAGGCACTTAACTCAGGAGATATTAATTACCAAACCCAGAAGGAACTCGTTACAGTAAATCAACAACATAAACCTAGCCCCATGCCAAGATCATGCACTATCGGTCACTTTTAAGAAGATCAGTTACATATTCTTTGTCGTTTCATAAGATTATGTCAGTGACATAATCTCTCTGACAGATACATCAAATTAAAATAATGACAACAGACATATGTTTGGAAAGGCTCCCTGTTACTCGGTCATGGAAAGTTGATGATTATTATACTCTCTGGCCAAAAAAAATTTGAGGAAAGATAAGGCTAAATCCTACCTCCTTCCTTTTTTTCTGTGATTCTGTTCCTGACAGTTAATGTACTCCTCTGCTACCACTTTTACTTGTGTTGTGCAGTTGCTTCAGCAAAGAAGCAACAAATACTCCAAATGTCCCCCTGCATATTTGGAGTTGACAACAAGAGGAGAAAAATAAGGAGGAACAAATGAGAAATGCCTACTAATACGCAGCTTAATTTCAGTTCTTCATGGCGGCAGGCTGGTTTTAATTCAAAAACTGAAGCAAAGCCATTTAGGATGATGGGGGCAATCTACATGAAAAGAGAACTGCCGAGCTCCAGCCCAAGAGTAGATTCCTGCAAACATCTAGAGTGTTGTTATTTAGGTTATCAAAACTACACAAAATGAGTATGAATTAGCTGTTTAAAACTCAGGTTTTTATCAAATCATTATGCAGCATTTTATATACTGGTGTCATTCTAGTGATTTCAATATTAAACTTTTTATTTAATCTTTCAAATGCATTTATGAACTAAAGGCATGTTGTTTCCCCCTATTTCATATTATTATTAGAATAGCCACATCAATGAAACACTTGTATATTTTTATATGATGGGATTATCATAACTCAAATTTCAATCAAAATTATCTGTACAGGGTTATGATTATAAATGAAGTATATGAATATTTCACATTTCACTTATTTTAAATGGCATTTATGTAAACCAGTAATTTGTAAAGTACCATTTTTTTTTCTGACATTATCTCAGTGTATTTTTAAATGGTAAAAAAATCTCATGTACCTATACAAGCTAAAGGACCTTAACATTTTTAACAAACTGATACTGTTTGTAAAATGAAGATTATACATTCCAGCTTCAATGTGTAATGAACCCTAAAACAATAGTCTGAAAGCAAGACTGTAGTTTAATTTTCATGAGAAATGAATCAGAATCTGAAAAAGCAATTGACCATGGCTTTCAAAACTAAATGCCCAAGAAAAATGCAAAGATGGCTTGCAGAAGAAATAGATGTCAAAATTGTCTGAGAAGAAGCCCTCATCAGATCACTATTATTTTCTGCCTTGGCCTTCAGCCCTCCCTTACGTTGTTAAGAAGTGAATTGCATTCCAGCATGTGAGATAGTATCTACAGTCGATATTTCAGAAATAACATTTATACAAGAGATCAGAAATATTTCTTCCCTCACCTTATAGTACTGCTGGTCAACACTCTCAGTTGGTACTCCTGTTTAAGAGGGAAACAAATGACTACATTATGGAAAACCGCGGTGACTACAACACCTCACTGTGGCAGAGAAGGTGTCCTTAATGAACAAGATTTCACAGTGCTGCTGGGGACTGTGAAAATTCAGCAGAAAAACTCCCATATTAATATTTCAGGAACTCATATGTAAATGAGCTGCTGCATTGAAATTTTAGTCCTGATGTCCTTCATGACACATCTGCCTTGTTGGCACATGCAAGTCAGCACAGTATTTCCTGGGGGTGGCAAAGACTTTTTGAAAATAATATTTCAGCAAAGCACCACAAGGAATAATTTATTTACAGTAAAGTAGTTTGTGCTTTTATTGCTTTTGTTGCTTTTTGAAAAAGAAGCAAATTGGAAAAGCACAGAAATAAATGACTTGGGCCTCTTGTTAATTTTGAGCAGCCCTACCATCCAAACAATTGCCAAACAAGTTGTCAAACATCTCCCTTCACTTGTGCTGATGGTGAAAGAAGGGTGCTGTTGTTTTGGTAGGGCTGCTGCAGTGGGAGTGTGAATTAAGAGTGCAGTGTTACAGCTGCTTTATGTTTAAAAAACAACACCAAAGCTGTGGCATTCCCAGCTTTGAAAATAATCAGTGACTTTCTCCTGAACACTGAATTCCCTTCAGAGTGTGAAATACTGCGTAGTGTGTGTTTGTATTTTATCAACTTTTTTTTTTTTTTTTTTTTTTACTTAACAGTGTTACCAGATGCCATACTTTGCCACAGGGACTGATAAGTTATTCACAGGGCTCTCAGAGTATATAAATTTCATGCATGTATAGAATTTGCATGATCCTTTTATGAGTTACATAAAATTGTAACTAATGCATTTGCTGAGGCCTTTTGGGAAGGTGGAAGTGTGAAAGGTTCAATGTGATAGTTAGAAAGCCAGCAGCAGGAAACCAATCAAAGGCCTGTAAAGCTTTGATCGCTCTTCCATTGGAGCCCCTGTGTTATCCTTGCTTTTCTTCTACTTAGCTGGTCATCTTAAAGCATCCCCATTACAAAGAGCCAGCTGGCCTCTTTCTAGTTTCCTACCTGCTGATGACGGGAAGGAAGATGCAAGGTGCTTTTATAGCAAGGTACCCTGATATCGACCAAGGCATTCATTCCTTCTGCAGCATGTGATGCTCCCCAAAATGTTTGAACTTGGACTTCTGGGCTCATCCGCATCAGATTGGCAAGATACAGATTAGGAAGCTATCACAGAGGAGAGTGCAGTAATTAACTCAATCAGATACATTCAGCTCTACAGAGTATAAATAAATAAATAAATAACACATAAGACTACTTTGCAATCCTGGATTCTTTATCTCATAGGTGATGATGTAATTTGCTGGTTAGTGAATCTTCTCATTCCCAGGTCTCAAAGTGCTTAATAAATAAATAAATAAATAAAAAGATTAATTGAATGCTTAATAGGTTAGGGAGTCAATTTGAGAAAAGGCATGCATCTTGTGTAAAGTCTTTCTGACAGTAGTACAACCCAGAAGGCACTGTGACTTTCAGCTCCTGAAGTCCAAAGCCTGGGCTGCTTTGCATCATGTGGATGCAAGTCATATAACATACAGTATGCATCCAGAGCAATACATATTTATAATCTCTGTCCCAAAAGTGCTTCATAAATTACATATCTAAAGTTTTATCTCTTTCTGAACAGCAACCCCTGCCACATAGCTTTGTGTACAGGATATATTTGCTAATGACAACAAAGTGAATCCTTTATTTTTACCAAGGGAAACCTGAGAGAGAGATTCTGGGTGCATATGAAAGGTACTATTATCTTACCAATCTACGAGCAATCGGTTAAAGGTAAAACTTCCTATACCTCCATCCTATCCCTTGTGCAGGGGGACTGGAATTCAGGTAATCAGATACCCTAGGCAATCTTATTTTCTACAAAGTATTGTCTGAAAACCAGGAAATATGCATGCACACATGCTGAATGTAAGAGAAACCCAGAGGGACACTCAATCTCTTTCCAATTTGCTGATAGGACCATTCAGCTGCATATTTACTCATATGTTTAGTTCATGAAAATGTCCAATTCTTGTTTTAAAATACTGTTGTGAAGGTTTCTGCTCTTCAACAGAGCACTGTGGATATAAATGATGTCAGGTAGCATGTTGACTGATATACACAATGATAGACCTCTGTTTCAATGAGGTCACTAGTAATCATGGAAGAAGGGAAGAACAGGACATACAAAAGAGTGGTAAAGAGAAAGAATAAGGATGTGCATTATATGAGTGTGTTTGTGTGTGTGTATGTGGCAAACACAGAGAAATAAAATGCTTGAGAAACATTTAATTCTCTAAGCCTCCATTAAAAGTTCAATGATTTATACATTTGAAAGGGCTTCCAACAAATATATCACAGCCAGACATGCCAAGCGTTTCTTATTTTTGTCAAGTTGATTAATTGTTAGCAAATTGTCTAAATCTTATGCAAAATACATATTATGGGATTAAATCTGGAAAAAAACAAATTGGATTTGGAAATTTTAAATACGGTTCTTATGGGGCACGAGTTTTGGTAATGAGCCAGAAAAAAATCTGAAATAAAAGTAAAATATTTTTCTACACCCTAATAAAAGGATTATCTGGATACTCTATCTGCTCATACATTCGTTTTCTGCAACTAAAAAAAATCAGAGAATTCACTGGAGAATTATAGTTAATATTTGCACTCAGAATACTTGAGTTAGCAATTTTAGCTTTTGGGTTCTCTGAGAATTCACAGCTACATTTGCATAGATACTTAACTCCACTATTCACAAAAACTTTCTTCAGAAATAATGTGAAGTAGAGCTATGAGTATAATAAGGACAAAACTTACTTTTTTCAGATACAGCATGATGGTCTACTTTGATGATCTAATCAGGATTATTATTACTTTGGAAGTTCTTTAGGACAGAAATCATATCAAATGCATTTATAGTGCAATGTATCCATCACACTTTTGATTAAGATAAAAACCCAATTAATAAATTACAGAGGAATCTGATATAGATGTCAGTCTGGTCTTCATCATTGCATTTTTGGAGTGAGTACTCTTCCTCCTTTAAAAATGAGACCCACCCAGCTGTTTTTGTTTTGTAGCTGACTATCTGGTTGAGTGTCTTTCAATCTAGCAAAATTTAAGTAAGGAGAACACTTTTTTGGCTTGTGATAAGTTCAGTCAGCATAGCATGTTCACTCCGAGCTAGAGCCTCACATTTTTCATTAGCCCTTGGTGAACTGGTTACAGAGCACCTTTGCCTCACCTTACACAAACCAAAGCTTGTCCTTTGCTCCAGGTACCTCGCGATTTCTTAAAGGTGTATGACAACACAAATGAGCACCCTTCAGATTGGCCAGGACAGGCCTGGGCAGGGGTCACTGACAGTTCTGTAGTCTCTGCTAAGACATGAGGAAAGCCATGAGTCCAGCCTAGTTGGACCCTCACTAAGTCATGAACTGGGACAGGTGGGTAAGTCTTACCTCTGCCAAGATGGCCCCTATGAAGTGGTGTCAGGAACAGCTGGGAGCACAGCTTGCTTCTGCATCCACCAACACTTTAGCCAGATTTGGACTCACAGAGCTGCTGCAGGCAACCCAAGGTGAGCCCTGGGTGCCAAAGCCTCATCTAGATATGTCTGGTGATGTATAAACACCCCATTAAACCCTGGGCACTTGGTGACCCTTCTATTCCAGATGATGCCCTGGAATTCCCCGTTTGAGACTTGCTTTCAGATTTGCTGTCTGCTAAAAAAAAAAAAAAAAAAAAAAAAACAAAAAAAAACCCAAAAGAGAAATACCTCAAAGGGACAATTTGGGAATGCCCACTGGAGCCATTAGAAAGCTCTGGGAAAATCTGAAACTGTGAGACAGCAGGAGTAAACCCCATCTATCCACCCTCTGAACCAAAACAGGAATTCAACACAATTGGCTTTACTGTTAGTGGTTGCAGTGTTCTTTTAATTCAGAAAATATATATGGATCAACACAGTCCTCTCCTGAAGCATTTCAGTGGTCTTCTGGACTTGCGTAATCCCAGGAAAATCCTCTTTTCAATTCATCTGGTAGATGAAACCGTTAATCAAACTATTCATA
Source organism: Antrostomus carolinensis (assembly GCF_000700745.2). Classification (NCBI taxonomy): domain Eukaryota; kingdom Metazoa; phylum Chordata; class Aves; order Caprimulgiformes; family Caprimulgidae; genus Antrostomus; species Antrostomus carolinensis. The sequence continues at coordinate 18,207 of NW_010308530.1, forward strand.
CATTTTTAAACAAGAAACAGTGCTGCAGGTTTCCTGCTGCATTCAAGCTGTTAATGATGAAAGGGAAGATCAAAAATGTTTTTGTGATGGAGCTCTCCAAAATGCTGTATCTTTTTCTCTAAGCAAATTCAGCTGTTTAATGTACGCTGTGCTTTGAATAGGGGAATTGCTATATGAAGGAGTAGGAACCTAAGAAAAAAAAACAAACAACCTGCATTATTTGAGTATGTGGTCCTTATGGAAACAATCCATAAAGTTATTGCTTTTCAATTATCATTTCCTAGCTGATCTTTGGGAAAGCAAAGCTATTGCTATTTACTAACAGGAATGGTAGTAAATCGTAGAAATAAACTGGTTGTATTAGTTTGGCTTCAACACAGGCAAATAGTGGGAATTACTGTTTTTGTGCTACCAGTCTTGTAATGAAAACAGAATGTATTAGAAAAATGCAATGAGAAAGAGATATTCTGTTTGGTTTTGTACTGTATCTTCCAAGTAACAACCCTCTGTGTCTGGAAGAAGCTTCTGTGGGATAGCTAGTGATTTTGAGTGTGATGTGACACGACTTGAACTGACAAGTGATTATCTAGTCCTCTCTTTTTCTCCTAGGGCATACATCCGATTCAGGCACCAAAGTTACTCTAAAGATCTCCTTGGTGTGGGCTTTCTCCTACTGCTTCATTAGGGCCATAGTGATAATCACAAAGCAATATTTGCACAAGCTGCTGAGTTACACAGAAAGGAAAACTGAAGGCTAGAAAGGTTGGTTTACCTAGGGATGTAATAGAGACATTTTCATAGAATCACAGAATGTTGTGAGTTAGAAGGGACCCACAAGGATCATTGAGTCCAACTCTTGCCCTAGCATAGGACAGTCACAAGATTTGGACCATGTGTCTGAGGGCATTGTCCAAATGCTTTTTGAATATTGTCAGGCTTGGTGCCATGGCGCCTCCCTGAGGAGCCTGTTCCAGTGCTCCACCACCTTCTGGGTGAAGAACCTTTTCCTAATGTCCAACCTAAACTTGCTCTGGAGCATCTTCCTTCCATTTACCCTGGTCCTATCGTTGGTCACCAGAGAGAAGAGATCAGCACCTGCTCCTCCTCTTCCCCTTGTGAGGAAGTTATAGACTGCCATTAGAACTCCTCTCAGTCTCCTCTTCTCCAGGCTGAACAAACCAAGTGACTTCAGCCTCTCCTCATATGGCTTCCCCTCTAAGCCCTTCACCAATTTAGTGGCCTCCTCTGGACACTCTCCAGTAGCTTTATATCCTTTTTATAATGTGATGCCCAAAACTGCACACAGTGCTCGAGGTGAGGCCACACCAGTGCAGAGTAGAGCGGGAGGATCACCTCCCTCGACTGGTGAGTAGAGCAGGACAATCACCTCCCTCAACCAGCTCTCAGTGCAGTGCTTGGTGCACCCCAGGACATGGTCGGCCCTCTTGGCAGCCATGGCACACTGTTGGCTCATGTTCAACTGCCATTGACCAGAACCCCCAGGTCCCTCTCTGCAGGGCTGCTCTCCAGCCTCTCATTCCCCAGTCTGTTGTGTGTCCAGGGTTGCCGTGTCCCAGGTGCAAAATCCAGCACTTGCTCTTGTTAAAATTCATACAGTTGGTGATCACCCAGCTGTCTAGTTTATCTAGATCTCTCTGCGGGGCCTCTCTGCCCTTGAGAGTGTCCACAGGATCTCTGAATTTGGTGTCATCAGGGAAGTTAGTTAGCAGTCCTTTGAGTCCTATATCCAAGTAATTGATGAAGACATTAAGGAGTATGTCTCAGTCCACCACTAGCCTCTGTGATTTCCTTTATCTGAACATTCACTGGAAGCAAGAGTGCCCAGTTATATCTTTTGGTGTGGACTACTTTTTATATTCAATGAGGGAAAACAGTTCACTATCAGTTCACTAACAGTTCACTAACAGTTTTGGATGAATGTGGATGACTGTGGAACCTTCTACCACCAGGACAAATCCAGCTACCCCATTCAGAGCTGGACAAATGGACACAGTATTGTCAGAGAATCAGGGTACCATCAGGTACTAGGAAGGCTCATCAGATAACATCATCTGGTCCTTGGATGCAATGGGAAAACTTATCCAAAAAGAGCAACAGTCTTTGGTACACATGAAGCTTGTCTTCAAAAATTTATCTCAGGGCATTTTTCCTGGAAAGCAAGACTAGGAAAGTTATGGATATTTTTTTCCACTTCTTCCACTTTCTATTTTCACTTTCAGAGTGGGAGAAGGTAAAAATTGTCTTTGAAATGAAGGTGTTCACTACTACTTTAATTCACAAAAACATCTGCCATTGCCAATTAAACTTGCTTTCACAGATACTTCCCCATATGCACTTTTGTGAATAAGGGAAAGGTCTTTGTCTTCTCTTTCAGATCTATTTTTATGACTTTAACACTATGGGAAAACAATTATCACTGTTCAAACATGCTTTTAAACCCACACTGCTGATGCACCTTATATCTGTAAAAATTCACAGGCTTTGAATAAAGTCCCAGGCTGACTTAATTTGGTTTAAATTGTGCAGAATGTAAAGAATTAATAGCTGCAACTAGTTTCCTGAACCTGGAAGGTAATCAGTGTCTCTTTCACATGACATTTCCAAACTCTTTTAAGTGAGCACAAATGCCTTTTCTAAACATGTTACCTCTCCAGAGAGAGGCTGAATTTTACTGTGCACCAATTTAATTCCCTGTCAAGATATATGTAGGGCTTCTGTTTCCATCAGATCAGACAGCATTGCGTCTTCAAAATCTGTCCTCCACTATTGTCAGTCTGCTATCTGCATAAGTTTAGGAAGTCCAGGTAGCTCATTTTACAGATGTAGACTGGAAACAAATATATGTTAAGGTTATTCCTGCAATGCTATATCATGCACAGCTAGCTCTGAATTAGTAAGCAGAACTGCACAAATGCACTGCTAAGCTAACCTGGCTGAAAAGCTGAAAAGTTCCTGTATTTTACTTGGGTCTATATCGCTGCTCTACTGTGACCAGTTGTGTACCTTACAAGCAATAATCTCAAAAATATTTTGTTACAGCTGAACTATTCAGTGCTGTGTCATCTTTCAGTGTCTATAACCTTACAGTAGGCATTCAAGGCCTTATTGTAAGAGCTGCATTTCAAAATGCCCAAATGTTTACATAGGCGTGTTTTTAAAACCCATGTTGAGCTTCAGGGTACATAAGACAGTTTGGGATTATTAACAATTTTATTTGGGAATATCATACCACAAGCTATTTTGAAAAAAGGATTGTAGCCTAACCCCCCCACCTTCTCAGAGACATGGCAATTATTGTGACTGCAGGAGGAATTAATCCTTCCAGCTAGAATTCATCATAGTCATTATCCATGTTCAGGAGCTGATTGCTTGACTTGCATAGTAATGTGAGGTGCCACTGATGATGGGGCATTTTCATCCACTCTCAATGATGGAGAAATTCATATTGTTTGTCTAGCATGTTGGAGACTACATATGAAAGCATCTACTTATGAAAGCACCTACTGAGGAAAACTCTTACCATAAAAGTACAGATCACTTGGGACAGGGTTTTCTTAGCTGTTCTGGCTAAAGGTAGAAATTTTAAGGATATAGTATTTGTTCCTCTCAACATGCAGGCAGTAAAGTAATTTTGTGAGTGTCTAAAGCTAGATAGGAAAACAGCAAGGAATTTCCAGAGAATTATTTTTTTTTTTCTTGCATGCCACTAATGTGCTAGAACTGTATTTATAGACTATGGTTCAGCTGTGCAATGTGCTGTACATGCGTGGAACAAGACAGTTCTAGATACACACATCTCACAATGAGATCTACAAGATGGATGGATGCAGACCAAGACTACAGTTAAGCAGTAGTATAAATCGGAATGTTATCTGATCATGTCAGAAAATCAAGATACTTTTTTCTTACAGATGAGAGATTTTTGCATGAAATAAAAGAAATTTCTGGAGCTGATATGAAGGAAAAGCATGGATATAGCAGCTGTTGATTCTTTTTCTTCTGGTCATTGTTCTCCTTCTGCAGTGATTACCAGGACATCACAGAGCTCAACACTTCTATGTCTATTATGTCCCCCACAGAGCTGGGATGAAACAACAGCTCACAACAGCAGAAGGAGTTTCTCAAGTCTGAACAGCTCTTCAAGGACAACAAATTGTGGTAAAACTGCAGAGCACCTGAGATCTATAGCATACTCCTAGCTTTGCTATGGGCTTCCTGTATGATCTTGGACAAGTCACTTTGCCTTCTTCTTTCAGATGTGTTTCCCTCTTTTGAATGTAATGCCTTTAAGACAGATAATCTTTCAAAACAGATGGTTTTTTACTGGACACTGTATGGGAGTCTAGTATTAGCTGAGGCATCTAATCAACTGTGATACAAATTTCAGTTACAGACGCCTTACTCAGAGGAGAAAATATATCTAGAAATGTTCCAGCCTTTCTATTGACTGCCTGGGAATGACAGTATAAATCAGCAGTGGGATACTAACCAACGAATAGCTTATAAAGTAATTGTTGACTTTCTCAGGAAACTTCTGATCTGATCTTGAGAGACTGGGCCTTTCCATTTGCCATAAACTTGTACCGAAAGATCTCCAGAGAAAAGAGAGATCAATTAAGCCCTTTATATAAGATGCAAAAACCTCAGCCAAAATGAAGGGGGTATGTTTCTCTGAATGAAATGTTTAACCAACAACATTGTAATGCAGTACTCATGATTCAGATTGATTGCAATGAACTAAGAATGGGAAGAAACTCTTAAGCTATTATTATCTTTACTATTGTTTTTTGGCTGGTTAGTAATCAAAGAGCAAGTCTACTGCTGCTATTGAGATAGTTACTCCCCAGAAGTCGGGCATGATAACTGATGTGAGATTATAATCATGTATAGTATCCTCACTATCTGTTTGAACCCTAGATCCACCAGGACACTGCTGGTGTCACCACCAGATCCAAACAGTGCAAAGAAGGTGAGCCCAGGGAGAGGGATTATGTCAGTCTTACAATGTCTTTCTTTCTAGATAAATCCTGAACATCTAGGATAGGAGGCTTTTGATGCCTCTGGCATTCCTCCTTGTAATTCAGTTGTCTCTGATCATTCTTTTTCTTTCTGCTTAAAGTGAGACTCAGGGTTAGAGAGGCTATTCAACTTATCTGCCCACTCTGTAACACTTCTATGAACTTTTAAGTGAGGTAGATGAGAAGTGCCCTGCTCAGCCTGAGGCTTGCACTTTTTTGCCAGGTCTCAGAGAAGCTGATAGAGCAACTAGTTGAGTGCTTCTCCAGTACAGAAATTGCAAAGACAGGCCGGGAGCAGAGCTGACACTTCCCTGACTCTGCAGCTCTCTCACTCCCTTCTGGGTTTGCTTATCATACCCAAGGCAAAAAGAACTGGAATTGATAGGAGCACATGGACTATTGTGACTTCTATGTAAATTAAAAAAGTTATTATCTCTAATATGGTGTAAAAGACTCAAGAGTAGAGGATTTGTCCCCAGAAGCTCTCTGCTGCTAAAAAGAAAGCAAAGACAGATAATATTATTACTATAGAAGCCTAATTTAATACAAAAAATAATGAGAGTTGTAGAGCTAGTTTTCTTTTTCACATTGTTTTCTTTTCAAATCCCACAGGATTATCAAAGTCTCCCCATGAAGATCTCCCCTTGGCAGCTTTTCTATACTACCAGAATAATGAACAAAAAAAGACAGCCTAGGAAGAGAAATGCTACTTGTCTCATGGCAGAACATAGACACTCGATTTAGTGTTGCTCAGTTGTGCTGAGGTGTGAGATGTCTGTATCAGGGGCTATTGGGGCAGAGTTCTTTGACTGTACAAAGCTAGTATTAATGAGGAGCAGCAGGGAGGTGACATTTTACCTCGGTGTGGTGCTGCTGAGATCAATAACAGAACAATACATTCACTCTGGGTGGCCACGGATCTAACAACATGTTGAGAAACTATAAAGCACACAGAAAATAACTGCAAAATAACTAAAAGCACAGGAAAAAAAAAAGTCTTTTTTTCCTGACAAATTTGAAGTGTTCAACCTGTTTCATTTAATTAAAACAAAACCAAAACCAAAAACAACAACCCCCCCACTTCACCCTCATGAAAGTATTTACACAGTGTCATAAAGAGGCTTTCAATCAAGTGGTGAAAAATCGAGTAAGAGTCAGTGGCTGGAACAATTTGTAATTAGAAAAGCTCATGTATTATTTTAAATAATGACAAGGCTTTAACTACTGGCAAAGCTTATCAGGAAAGATGTTGGATTTACTATTTTTTAGTGTTTTCCAACCAATACAGGAAATTTCCCCCATAAGATTCTACCCCTCTACTCCACTCTCGTGAGACCCCACCTGGAGTACTGCATCCAGTTCTGGGGTCCCCAACATAAGAAGGACATGGACCTACTGGACTGAGTCCAGAGGAGGGCCACAAGGATGATCAGAGGGCTGGAGCACCTCTCCTATGAGGACAGGCTGAAAGAGTTGGGGCTGTTCAGCCTGGAGAGGAGAAGGCTCTGGGGAGATCTTATAGCAGCCTTCCAGTACCTGAAGGGGCCTACAGGAAGGCTGGGGAGGGACTTTTGACAAGGGCAGGCAGTGATAGAACAAGGGGAAATGGCTTTAAACTGGAAGAGAGTAGATTTAGATTAGATATTAGGAATAAATTCTTCACTGTGAGGGTGGTGAGACACTGGAACAGGTTGCCCAGAGAAGTTGTGGATGCCCCCTCCCTGGAAGTGTTCAAGGCCAGGCTGGATGAGGCTTTGAGCAACCTGATCTAGTGGAAGGGGTCCCTGCTTGTGGCAGGGAGGTTGGAACTAAATGATCTTTAAGGTCCTTTCCAAATCGTACCCTTCTATGATTCTGTGATTCTCTTAAGTATGCCATTGGACTCAGAGGTAGTTTAGGTTACCCACCACCAGCCCCTTCCTGTGGTTAGCTCAACCTCTAAGCACTCGCCTGGCATAACAGGGACCCTCCAAAGGAGTAACACTTTGCACCAACTTGCACAACGTAGAGGGATAACCACCGCTTCTTTGATTTTTTTGCCAGTCACACTGCACTGGGACATGCCATCCCAGGGCAGTGTAACCATACTTTTCACAGGGAAGCACCGGTTTGAAAGCAGAGATCTAGCAGGGATCACTCATTGTAATTGTATATTGCAAAGGGCAATTTTCTTCTTGGAGTCCACAATGTCAGCACGCTAAGATAAGTAAGGTTTTTCTTGGTTTGTTTTTATGTAGTAGATCAACACAGTTTGTTTTCACCTCTCCACATGCTCCCCACAGTGTATAAGGCCTATTAAGCTAGAGGCAGTGTTTTTATAGCTCCTTAATGTTTCCCCCGCATCATATCTTCTCTAGATCCCCCTTCCGCCGGGGAGTTCAGAGCTACCGAGCGCCGGCCGCCCAGGCCCAGCAGCAGCACGCTAACGTGCTGCCACCTCGTGCTGGTTTGGCGACAAACCTCGGCTTCGCGCTCTGGTGACATTCTCCCCAGGATGAGAGGTTGTGCCCACACACGGGTCTATGGGGAGGCAGGCGGGAGGGGGGCCGCTCCTGCCCTGGGGCAGTGCCTCCGGGGCATGGGCACCCCATCTTCCCCTCGGCATCCATCTGCCGACCACCCAGCTTCCTGGTGGGAGAAACGGAGACGGAAACCTCTCTCAGTTTCAGCTCCTGCTCTGAGCTCACAGGCAGTTGGAAAGGAGGAAACCCTGATATGAACCAAAAGACCTCTAATGAACTTAGAGAGACGCTTATTCCTGTAACTTATTTCTGTAACTTTCCTTTTTGTGATATTAATACCACAAATACTGAACAAATCTGCTGTCTTCGTATTGGCAGGTACCTTCCAAGGTGCAGAATGGCTCACACATTCAGCCTAACTCACTGACACTAAACACTGCTAGTGTTTTTTTTTAGAGAGGGCAAAAAGTAACTCTTTAAAGGGCAAAAAGTAACTTTCTAAAGAGGGCAAAAAGTAACTTAGGAGGTGCCTAAGTTTCAGGAGGGAAACTAAAACTTCCCAGAGAAAGGATGGTGGAGCCCATAAGCCAATCCCTCCCAGCATCCTCTGTAATGATTAATGGTTAATCAGTACCAGCTGTTAAGTTTCTCCCCTGTGTAACACTTCACTTTGATGCTCCCCTTATTTAAGCTGAAAATAGAGAATTTCAGAAGAACCTGAAAACCAGTAATAGCGAAACATTCTGAAGGAAGGAAAGCTGTGTCTTCTGCTGATTTTAAAGGCTTTAAGGTTTTGTACTTTTTCCCCTCTCTGGACAGTCTTGATGTGGAGACTTTACTCTGCATTTAGCAAAAAGAGGGAGGGCTCTGAAACAGCACAAGTAGTAGGAGGGTTAACAAGTCTGGGACATCTGACACAGGCCCCTTTGCTCCCAGAATGGAAAGCAGACAGCAGTCAGTCTTACACTATCAATGATTTACTCATCCCCATAAATATGCCAGCAGGTGTCCACAAACCTATGTGCAGACGGACTATTTATCCCTCTCAGGGTGTGAGGTGAGGATCTGTGCCCCAGGCTTTTGGTCAGATACTCAGGACATTTCTAAGCCTGTTGGTTTCCTGTATACCACAGCTGTGATGCTGCAACCAGAAAAACGAGACAAGTTAAGCAGAACACAAAGACACTGCCTGATTCTTCATCCTGCCTGGGTTTACCTAGTGCAAGTGTTACATGAGTCGCAACATTTTTTAATGTACTGAAGGGAAATCCTGAGCTATGGACAGGAAGTCAAAAAGCAGAAAAGAAGAAAAAAACACTCTAATTTCCTGTTACAGGTAGCTCTGGGAGGTATACTTGTGGCTTCTAAAATATGATAGTGGTAAAAGAAATAGTTTTGAGAAGGAGTAAGGAGATGGATTACAAGTATGTATGGGTACCAAACTGCATTTAATGTTGGGTTGAACAATTGGTTTATTGTACCTACCTCATAAAATAAAAAAATTACTAGTTGTTATTTCTTTTTCTGTTTGCTGAATAGAACTCCTACTCCATGCATTTTTTCAAGCATCAAATATTCTTATTCCAGTGGAATGGGATGGAAATAGGCAACCAGATTATTTATTTAAAACATGGTTCCTATAAATATTTTAGTATATTTCTATGTGCATTCTCATTTGGCTTAACACTTTCAGTAATTTGTAGATGTATTTTATTTTATTTATTATTTTGTTTTATTTTTCATATCTAACACTTTTACAACACCTGTGTCAAGATAACACAGTGCCAGGAAAGGGAATCAAGTGGACATGACACCTTGAAAAAACAATGAGTGCTGTGATGAGAGGAATTATTAACTGTGTCCTGCTTATGCCCCACAGACATGTTAGCTTCTTTCTAAGTGCCCCAAAGTCAGAAATGGGCAATTATGAAAGCCACCTACCTAAGAAAGGAAAATTTCCTCTCTGTTTTCTGTTTGATTTTTGTTGATTATTCTGCAGATGACTGCCATTTTTGCTGTCTCTTGCAGAATCCATCAGTCTTCCATTTGCATGAGAAATACCACCTGTTTCTAACTGCTAAGTCCTTTTCTGGGACAAGTCGGTTATCGTATGCCTATTTCTGTGGTTCCTCTGTAGAGGGCTTGAGCCAAGGCTATTGATATCAGTAAGTAACTGACTTCATTTGAAGGAGCATACAAAGGCCTAGAGACACGATGAAAGATGAGAATCTTGTCTCTTATCTCCTAACTATGGCAATGTTCTGGTGCTGTAGGAACAGTATTTCTTCAAATGTGATCTCCACATCTTCACCTAAATTCAGTTATCAATTTTAAAAACAGCTCAAGAAAGTTAATTGTAAGTAATTCATGTTTAAAATAACTTAGATTGAATCTATGATGCAAGAAATACAGAACTAGATCCATCTTCTTCATTAGAAGTACTCTAACATGAAATTTTACAGTCTCTTGTAAGTCAACAGCAGTTATCAATACCAGAACTTTTGTCTGGAAATCCACATGAAGACAGATATGGTAGGAACATTTTTTAACATTGTAAAGGGGTCCGAACAGAGCTTTTGACATAAAACTAAGACTAAGAATTTCTAGATCTTCAAGAAATGGTCCTGTTTTCTATGTTAGATATAGTAACATTTTTGCCACATTTTCCATTACAAATTGAATACCTCGCCTTTTAAAGACTCAATCTCTTTACAGATTCACCTCCATAAATAAGTCCTCTTTACTAACCAACCTAAAATCAAAAGACCATGAGGTAGGTAGTGAAATACTTGGAAGCATATGGACTTGTAATCTGTGGAGGGCAGAAATTTTAAAATTTGTCAGTTTTATTTGTACTACGGTAGTTTTACTTGTCTGTTGGTGAGGGATATTGGACAGGAGATAACCCTCATGATTACACTGCTCACTGCATCTCTGCTCTGTGCCTTTTAGATGGAGGCTGAACCAGTATTCTCACTCATTTAAATTAAGTACTCTGTCAAGATATCTTCTTGATCAACCATGCTTACTAACATTCGTAGACAAATACTATGCTTCAAAACAGCCCTTTGAAAGGGAAAACAATTGCTTAGCTGACCATAGGAACAAAGAATAATGTGTATGTATATGTATCTGCACCCCCTCCATCCCACATATACTTCTACATATTTACATATATATATGTATATACCAATCATGGTGTAGTCTTTCTGTCTGTTGTGGTCTAAATGTAGTTGTGAAGATTATATTAAGCAACTGTTAAGAATATTTGTGAAAACGATGGATATGCCATGACACTGACAGTTCCTCCAACTAGAGTATTACAAAGTATGCAAGGTTTTTACCTTGTCCTGTGGTCGTTGGATCTCTGCTTCCAGACGTGGGACAATAAGCAAGCCCCGATGTGTAGTTGCTGCCTTGGAGCTGATATTGTAAATCCTAAAGAGATAGCACAGCTCCAGCAGAGCAGAGCTGGCTGGTGTTCAGCCACTTGGAGCAGAAGTGTCTTGGAGAGGAAGCCTCCGTAAAAGACAGTGCATAGATATGAAATATAATAAATTAATACAGACAAACTCAAATACATTTAAAAATGCCTTCATCTCAGCTGTGACCCTGAATTTTACATTATTAATTAATCCTTGTCTACTACCTCCCACACATTTTCTCCCCTTCACATGCTTTCACTCTGAGTTGGAGAAGTTCCATATATTAGGAATTTCTATTGTTCATGTGCTCATATCTGCTTCCTGTTTTATAGGTTCTTTCACAAGCATTTTATACAGCACTTTATCATTTGCGTTGCTCTTTCTTCCCTTCTTTCCAAGAATATTTGTTTTTAGTTACTGTCAATGCTGTCATATATGCATGCAATACTTGAAGGTACAGTCTTACTGAAGTTGAGTTATGATGAGGAGTGAACAATAATGAATTCTGAAGCCATAGTGGGTTTTTTGCCTATTATAAACTTTCATATACCTGAAGATTTTTATTATAGATGTTACAAGATATTGGTTCAAAAGCATTTAAATCAAAGGCTATATGAGCTGCTTAATGTTTCAGATGTAGCAGACACTTATCTTAGAAAACTTAGAAGAGCTGCATATGCAAAGCACACAGGAAAGAGGCAGAAGAGTTGCAGCAGTTTCACTATCAGCTCCCTTTGCTGAAAGGAGAGCATCACTCTGTCTCCGTGACCTTGTCTCTGCAGCTGCACTGCATGAATCTGTTTTTTGAAGCTTCAGTTTTCCTAATCACTGGAATTGTTCTCTCTAGTGTGTGATGTATTTAGAATGCTGGCAGGAATTTACAAAAGTGACTAATCATTACTAATGTGGGGACATTAAACACAAAGGACACAAACCTGGATGCTAGAGTGAATTTGATATATGCAGTCAACTATGATCTATTTTTTTTTCTCTAAATTAATAATTAGAGAATTAAATTAACACCCACAAGCAGCTGAGGACTAAAATTTAACTAACCTTAAATTGCTAGAGGCTAAAGGAATGCACATTCAACACTTTATACATCATTGCAATTATTTTCCTTTTGGTGAAGTATAACGTTTTCTTTATAAAATATTAGAAAAAAGTTTTCAGATTTTTACTTTTTTCTTTTTCTTTTTTCTTTGATATTTTTGAGGAAGTTACTTTTCTTTGAGACTGCTAGTATATTGTGGGGGGGAAAAAAGACATTTTGTGGGAAAAGTTAATTTTGGGTAAGAATTTAGTCAGATCCAGGGTGGAATTTCTACTCCAGGAGGTAAAACCTACTTTATGATGAGCTATATCATTCATTCTTGTTTATGAAAATTCCTTGATATTTAGCAGTGATCCAAACCTGTAGAGTAGGGATTTTGACCTGGGGATGTCTACAGGTAAGATGAAATCTAATAATAAGTGTATTAACACTTCTATGGGGTTATCAAAATCTATCATTCCACTATGAAATTTCATTCTAATGGGAAGCCAGTAAAATATTTAAATTTTTCACTTTTTTCATTAAATAAAGGTATTGTTTTCTTGCACTGTCTAGTTCTGAGCATAGAACACCTTATTTGATCAGAAGCCTTTAGTGCAGGGGCATAATGTTAAGTGATCTTCACACAGAGAGAGTGAAAAAGTGGAACTCTTCCCCACAGAGGAGCAAAGGGAAAAAATGAAATAAAAAACCCCAAGGAAATAATGACTGTCACAATGGGCAACCACTCCAAGCATTTAAGTAATTCTCCCTGTTCTCCTTACCACCAGATTTCTGCTTTTCTAAGTAGGTCATGTTGGTGCTGTCTTTCATGAATGAAGTTTTCCTGGGTAGTTCTGTTTCCTTCAGATCTGAAACTCTGGTAGCTTTTTAGTGAGATGTCAAATGAGTAGTTTGCGTGATGAAAACTTAATGTCCTAGCTTACCTATAAGTGCTCTGAAAAAGCCAGTTCTAGATCTGTCCCACCACCAGCACCACAAGAATGCCAGGAGCTTGTCATTGGCATTCAACTCATGGCAATGCCAAGGAGCACTGAATCTCTTTCCTACTAAAAGTTCTCACCTAACTCTTCCCCATCCACAAGTATAGTTTAATATTTTTAATGTTAAATGAAAAATAGCAGCCAACAGGTATAAGGAGACATACATATTTGTCTGTGTGCAAGTTACTGTCCATTCATAAATCACTAGGAGTTGCAGAGAACACTAGTTAGATTTTCAAATAAGAATATGTTCCTAAAAGCAAGGAACCTAAATTTTAAAAGTGGCAAAGTGTCTACATTTTTAAAATCAGCATCTTTAAGACATTCTGTAAAATGTACCCCAAAATTTAGGTATCCAAAGTCATGAGTGCTAGTCAAGTCAATAGCACTTTGATCAAAGCTTAAGTTCCTTAAAAATCACATCGCCTGACAGGTCTTGATTAATTCTCTCTATACATGACAGCAGATAAAGGTGTATGACATTGACACAGCAGTACAAATTAAATATTTGAGTAGTAGTCGGACTGATTAAAAAATCAAAATAGAAAGCCAAAGTTTAATTTTTAGTGAAACTTATGATGTCTGGATAAAAGACATTTAAAAATAAATAGTATACGCATCACTAAAACAACTAAGAGAAAGAAACCACCAGGCAGTGGGAGTCTCACAGGTAGAGAGCAGAAATTAGTATCAGACTTATACTTGAGCTGTGTTGATATTGGCAGTGGAGCTAGGGAAAAATCTCACTCCGCTGCATTACTTCAGAAATCACTGAGTGATTTATACCTCAGTTGTCTTATTCACTTGGCATGTTTATGGACAAGTCAAAACCAGACTGACCTTAAAACCAAACAGTCTCCACATCAGGAAGGGACAAATCTTACTACATCACAGATTTGTAGCAGCTCTCACACTGATGGATTGCAAAGCCACCTTGCAGATTATATGTGCGTTGTCCTTTATGGCCACAGTGTGACAGAAAGGAAGAACAGAGTGATCTGCTCAGCATTTGAAAATGAAGATGGAATTGGAGTTACTGAATTAGTTTTTTCTTATAGCTGTGATGTGTGATTGCTAATTAATATATGTGATCAGGTCATCAGTGACAGCTCTGCATATGCTCCAGTAATGACTAAAGGAATGAGAAAATGTTCCTAGCACAGCGAAAAAAGATGCTGCAGTGTTTTTGTAATGTAGAGCTTTAATGTTTGGAGCTTCTACCAGCAATGCTGCAAGGAAGCTGGATCTGCCCTAGAGGGTTGTGCTCCTGAAAACATTGCAAAGTCAGTGATATTTTTACAAATTTGTGAAATAGAAGTAAATGAGACAGAAAGTAAGAAAAGCCTGTAAGTCTAAATTAGGTTGCTAAATATTATGGTTGACATCAGCCACTCTTAAGAAATGAGATCTGAGTCAGAAACGCAAACTTCACTTAAAACATCCTTCTCAAAAGAAAATTAGACGAATGCAGCAAAATGAATGACCAATCATTTTGATGACATAACAGAAGCAACATTTTATAATTTTAGTGAAAAAGAAAGAAAAAAATATCAGGAAACAAAAAATGACAAATGAAGGAAGTACAGTTCTCTGAAATCTAGTTTTCTGACAGGTGCCCTCATATTTTCACAGATGTGAAACTGATATCTCAACCCAACCTCGTCAATTACATATAAAGGGCAAGTGATACAGAGCATCAGTACTTCTTAATCATTTTAGTTGAGTCGTCCTTGCAATGGACTCGTTCTGTTCCTCACGGTCCAGTTGTAATTAACCTGCAAGAAACTAAAACCCACTAGACAGGCACACATATAAGAAAAACTCAGATTAAATCAGTGCATATCGTCTAACTAACTACAATGGTTATCTGCTAGCATACTTTTTCAGGTTTTCCATTAATATGCTGAAGTCTTTTTATTTTCTTTTTTTGAATGTCAGTCAAAATTTTTATTTTACAACATTTTTTGCAAATATTTTTAAGCTATTAATGTCTGTGTTTTAGAAAAAGAAAATGACACAGATGTGAGGGCATTAAATCCTAAGGCACAATCATCTGTTGCCACATTCTCTCTCATCCTGCACTTTGCATTTATTCCTTCTCAGGAATCAACTCTGTCAGTTTTCAGCACAAGCTCTTTTGAATGCTCTTTCAGGTCAGCATCCTGTGACTCTGTACAGAACACCGTGCACGTAGGATTTGTCTGTGCGTGGCAATGCACTGAGGAAGGGCTACATTAACCTCAGCAGAGTTGCATGCTAACACAGCCAGTTTTTCCTACCAGAGACAGTCTGTTAAGACCAAGTTTTCTCCTAAACAAGGCTGTACCAGACACATAACTTTAAATTGTGCACTCGCAATGGTTTGCACAAGTTGTTTTCCTTTCGTCAGTACCTAAAGAACCAGTCCTTATTCACTTTCCGAAGTGTATTTTCAGAACTGCCTCTACATAAATCAAGAGTTTGTGCCTTGTCTGTGTGTACATTCTTGAACACGTGCTTGGGAGGATGAAGGGGGTGTATGCACTCTAAACAGACAAGTGGCAATCTAAAGCTATCTGCAGTCAATGCAACTGTGAGCAAGAACCTGGCTGTTTAAAGGCAGCCAGAGACGATGTGTTGAAGGTCAGACTGGATGGGGTTTTGAACACCTTGATCTCTTCTGACCTGATTTGTCCTATGAGTAGTGGCTGAGGACTTTGGGTTTGTCTGGTTTGGAGAAAAGGAGGCTGAGGGACAACCTCATTGCTCTCTCCAGCTTCTCGAGGAGGGGAAGTGGAGAGGGAGGTGCTGATCTCTTCTCCCTGGTATCTGGTGCTGGGACATGTGGGAATGGTTCAAAGCCACACCAGGGGAAGTTTAGACTGGCCATTAGGAAGCGTTTATTTACTGAGAGAGTGGTCAAATACTGGAATAGGCTCCCCAGAGAGGTGGCTGATGCCCCAAACCTGTCAGTATTTAAGAGGTGTTTAGACAATGCCCTTAACAAGATGCTTGAACTTGTTCATCCCTGAACTGGTCAGGTTGTTAGACTAGATGATCATTTTAGGTACCTTCCAACTGAAATTATTCTATTCTATTCTATTCTATTCTATTCTATTCTATTCTATTCTATTCTATTCTATTCTATTCTATTCTATTCTATTCCATTCCATTCCATTCCATTCCATTCCATTCCATTCCATTCCATTCCATTCCATTCCATTCTATTCCTTCCCCCGCCATGGTAAGAGACCTGGACTAAATGAACTTTAAAGGTCCCTTCTGACCCCAAATCATTCTACGATTCCGTAATTCTGTGATGCTGGCTACAGAACATCTTTGCATGCTGTTGAGCTAGGTACTGCTATACCTTAATCTCAGCTGCCTAGGAGTTCATCAAGGCTGCAGAAACCTTTGGTGCTGAGCAAAAGTATCCGTCACTTAGGCGCTGTCTCTGGAAAACATGAACTTTTCTTTTAGAGAGAGAGGATTATCAGCTTCATGAAAGAGAGACATATCAGCTATGCAGAATGAAATGTAAAAAGAGAAATGCATTGTAAATGTTGTAGATATTGTAATGACCATATGAGACATCATTCTTTGCACATTGCTCCTGCTCCTCTTTATGGTGCTGTGTAATGGCAGTTCCAGTAAGAAGACTCTCCAGAGTGTAATCAGTGGGATATAGTGAGAAAGACCTGCAAAAACATCAAAAAGGAACCTCTGGGGCTTTGGGAAGATAGTGGTTTCCAGTCTGTTTGGTAGTCTGTAGACAGACTGCTGAAAAACTCCACTTTGTCAAACTGACAAGATTTTTGCATTGACTGTAGAGTCAAAATATTAATTCATCAATTTAGTGATCTGTGAAGGTTCAGGGGCACTCTGATTTGGATAAAAGGTCAAGGATAACCCGATTCACTAAATGAATAATCCAACCCTACGATTGCAAACACCAGAAATAATAATGCACTGGACTTCAGCTTTGTTCCTTTGACAGATTGAGCAACTTATTCTCCTTCTTCACCTTGATTGTAGAAAGAAACAAAGGATATTTCACAGGAGAAGCCTGAAATATTTATGATTTTTTCCGTCTTCCTTAGAAGCAGCCCTTTCACTATATATGAAACCATGATTATTCTGATACTAGTCAGATGAAAAAAGAGTGCAAGGAGTCAATGAAAAGAAAATCACTTGCTTAGAAATGTGAGAGGAGAAAAATACTACAAAAACAATCCTAGTCCCTAAAAGTGCTATGAAAGTATTAACATTGAGAATGAAGCTTCTGACATTTCACATTATTTTTCCTATATGCCAGAGTTTATTTGGAATCTACCTAGCAAAAAAGGAAATATCTCCATACACAGCGAAAATGTAATGAGCCTTTCAGTCTTTCAGAAGTCCAAAACTGACAAAATAAAATTAACCCAGGGATTTCACCCTCAAACTTGTTGTTTCCTCACATCAATGTCCCTCACACCCCAGAACCCCTAAGTAATTCAATACTTACCAATTTATGATGTTGCAAACGCCAATTGAAATTGCAGAGGAATTTCAGGTCAAAAACTGAGATTGTTTCTTTGAAATTGTGATCTATTTTCCCATATTAAGCTATGTTCTACACATTGTTTCTCTCAGTCTTTCATATTCATGAATGCTAGATTTTGTCCTTCTCTTCTCTAATCAGAAAATTTTAAAAGAGAGAAAAGAGACTACAGAATGCTTTTAATGACCTCATGCTAACAGAACTATTGACATTTATTAGTCACCAAACAATCAGTGGTGCTCTTCTCCTTCCTTCTTTTATTTTATATGAACGTGCTTCTGTTCTACTGTGAAGAGTTTTGTATGATTTCTACACAAATAAAAGCAGAGCTGATTTTTTTTTTTCCTCCTAACAGGTAATCTGTACTTAGTGTGAATTTTGTTGATAGCACAGTAGGATCAAGGTTTAGATAAAATTAAATCATAAAGGATGAAAAGTTCAATGGACGTTAAAGATCAAACAAATAAAGTAAAGCTGATATTTTTGTGTGAGCTACTCCAAATTCTCAGAAGAAAAGAAGTGTATGCTTGAAGAAAGAAAAATTAGTTCTGGATAAAGCTTCCACAAAAATTTTTTATGTTCTAAAAATAGAAAAAAATCTCCAAACTCGTTGCTGACTAAATTCACCTATAAACATGTACATTAAAGGCTGCACTCTGACATCCCTCCTCACTTTTTCCTCACTCCTAATAGAATCATAGGATCACAGAATAGTTTGGTTGGAAAAGACCATAACGATCATCTAGTCCAACCATAAACCTAGCATTGCCAAGTTCAGCACTAAAGCATGTCCCCAAGTACCACATCTACATGTCCTTTAAATACCATCAGCGATGGTGACTCCACCACCTCCCTGGGCAGCCTGTTCCAATACTTGACAACCCTTTCACCATTAGATAGATAACCCTTTCACTAATAGATATCATTCATCATGAATAAAGGTGGTAGAATTAGTTCTTTTAGTGGTATCAGCTCTTCAAGGAAAGATGTTCCAAAATAATCCTAGTATTACATACGGCTGTTTTTCTACACTCACTTATTCATGAAAAAATAATAAACAAACAAACTCAGGTTTATTAGGACATAGTTCAAACATTCAAATAACCCTTCTAACACTGCAAAGCTGACAAAGAGTCTTTTAAGCTTTCAAACTGAGATATTTGAGCATGCTTACAATAGTTGCTTTTCTGGAAAGAAGTCAGAAAAGTCAGAGAGGATTTCAGGACTATAAGCATCAGTGAATGTAGAAGAGCTGGATGGGTTCTTAGCAGGAATATTTCATGTTTTCCCTGCAAAGGGAGGACCAAAGACAAGTATTGAGCAAGGCTTAGGTTGCTGTTGAGAGCCAGAGATCAAAAGCAACCCAAGCTGGGCACCTTCTATAAAAGAAAGGAAGAGCCTAATGCAGAGGGTGTAACCAGTCTCACTGATGGCAAGCACCTGCCCTTCATTAGCTGTGACACTGCATGTCTTTTTCCATTTGATACCTCAGGTAAGCATAATTAAATGCAGCCTGAAAGGACACCAGTAATTGATTTGAGGCACTGTTGGGTACGCTGCCTATTTTTAGTCTTTTTTTTGGGTGCACAAAACAAATCAATGCTAGTTTGTCTGTATTTAAAGGTGCTAAAAAAAAAAAAAAAGGAAGCTATATATAGATAACTGAATTGCCTACTGATTTAGACAATGTCTTGCTGCTACTTCTTTAGTCCCAAATTAGAAATGTTGAGATCTGGCAGCTGTCCAACTCTGTACATTCTTGAGCAATGCCTGTAGTACAATGCTGTAGGGTGTTGCTCCTTTCCTGCAGAGCACCACACCTTTGGGGGCTTTGAGACCCTGGAAAGGAGTTTAGGAGCACCACACTATGCAGAAGTGGAGGCCAAATGCTCCAGAAAGAGTTGTGTCATGTGGAACAAAGTGGAAAAAATGTTTTACTGTGAGATTCAGGCTCAGAATAGGCTAACAGCTACCTGAAAGACAAGAGGACAGATTATTTAGAAAACAGTTAAAGGTTATTTAGAAACCAGCCCTGCCATAGTACAAAGGGCACATGAGGTTGAGGCATGCTAGCTGCTCTGTGTTAAACCTTTAGTCCTCAGTTCCTCCTAAGACCTGTGTAATATGGATTCAAGGGCCTTGTATGTTTTTTTTATCACAGCATCCTTCAGCAACCAGCACCCATTAGCTAGAGTTCCCCAAGTGTGTCAAAAGATCAAAATGTAAAAATGTAGTAAGGAAGAACAAGAGAAGTTTATACATCAGAGCAGGGTTCATTTGTCAGTGAAAGGGGACATAGCTCATAATGGAAAATTACACTGAGAATATATAAACGACATAGGCATTTAAAAAGTAGTTAAAGGCCAAAGCTGAAGTATCACAACCAACCTCGATACTTCCACGGAGTGCTTCAGGATACCTTACCTTCACACTATTAGAGGTTAGGAAGAATCTCTCTTTCTTTGCAAACTATACCAGCATGTTCTGTTATTAAGACTTGTACCTTTTTGTTTGGTGTAATTACTGACCCTTGTCAGGCATAGGTGTAAAAATACAGTCACTTGGGATTAATGCAGTACTGTGCAGCAGTCTTTAATTACAAGGATCATGTACTGTTTCTCAGATAACAGATATTATGCAAGAGAATGACCCTATTATTGTTAATCAGGACTGAAGTAGTCTACTAGTAAATGTGGTGCACTGAAATATTTATGGGGAAATTTTGCTCAATCAGACGAGAAGAAAGAAAGAAAAATTTCAGAAGCATCTTACTTTGTTTTCTTCCTCTCAATTGCTAGGAGTGTTTTCTCTAATGGAGTTCATTTTAACCAAAGGATCAGCCTGCTTCAGTAGCAGTCCAAATATAGGAACAGAACAATTAATCTCATTGCTATGGTCTACTCTGAGTAGGGGTGATGTGGAAAGCTAACTAGGAATTTTGCATCTGAGTCTTTGCTGAATGTACTAACAAAATCAGAGTACAAAGTGGTGTCAGTTTATGAGTGGCAGCAAATAGCAGTCTGTGTTCTGGTTTCTTTCTTTACTTAACAGAACACAAACACTTAAGATCTTCTCCAGACTTTTATAGAGATGTTAGGTTCAAATTGTTAAAGAAAAAACTTCATTTTTCCCCAAATCTTAAAATTTCTGTGTTAACTGGCTACATCCGACTATGCCATTCAGGCAGAAATATCTCTGAGAACACTCCTGTTTGCCTGCTGGTCACATCTGAGAATGTCTC
The DNA here is from genome assembly GCF_000700745.2 of Antrostomus carolinensis. Classification (NCBI taxonomy): domain Eukaryota; kingdom Metazoa; phylum Chordata; class Aves; order Caprimulgiformes; family Caprimulgidae; genus Antrostomus; species Antrostomus carolinensis. The sequence continues at coordinate 38,933 of NW_010308530.1, forward strand.
TAAACAAGTAAAATGCTCTAGTATTATGGTTTTTAATGCCTAGGATCTCATAACATGCATTCTTTACACTACCTTTGCATTACTGTCTTTGCATAAATATACATAATGACCTACTTAGACATCTCATGCAAAATTATTCTTGCTGAGATTCTGTGATTCAGTCACCTTTTTCTGGATCAGTAAAACTAATGATGGTTTTCTTTTGGCTGGTCCTGTTTTTATTTTTTATTTTTTTTGCTTAGGCTACCAGAAGATGTACTTGGCCATTGTTATTTTTACAAGTCTACTGTTATCTTCACTCCTCATGTATTCATAGCTTTACCCTTTAACCTCTATACAGTATTTCATGGTCTTATCTTACAGCCCAGTGAAATGCAGCTTTGTGCTTAGCTTTTCTTTATAACGTGATAATACATTGGCCAACTCCAGGCCAGTAAAGGCCCAGTACAACTGTCATCCTTGGTGGGAGAGACTGTGTGTGAGTTCATGACCCTATAGCATTTCCAATGTTTTATTCTCCTGTCTATCACTGGGTTATATTGAGAGACTTGGGTTCTGCTGACCTAAAATCTGTTTATATTAATTGTAAAATGGAAGAACAGCCTTTGGATGAGTACCTATTCCTCCCCACGTATGGAGGCCTTTGTGCTTAGCTGGTGGAGTGGATTCAGATCTATGCCTTATTTAAAACAAAACTAATTAGATAACAAGATGCTTAAGAGCCCTTTTGGTAGCATCAAGTAATTTATCAAGATCACTAATGTACTTTATGGCAGAGAACACCATCCTTTTACATTCCAAGTTCATCCTCCTGTCACAGGTGCAGATGGTTTTGTGTTGTGTTGTGTTGTGTTGTGTTGTGTTGTGTTGTGTTGTGTTGTGTTGTGTTGAAGCTAGGCTCCCACTAGAGTGCACTTGTCATGAAAAGCCTGGTGACAAAGGAAGAGAAATTAATTTAAGATGAACATGAAAGATGGAAGAATGAAAGCAGACCTTTAAAGTTTTATACTGGTCCTTGCTGTGCCCTGGTGGATGTGCAACACCAACAATTTGCTAATTGTGAAATAATTCTTGAGGATGGCAGGCACTGTACTTAAAACTTCTGTTTCTGATTTACTATCAACTAGGAAGAACAAGATCTATACTTCTGAAACACCTGAAACATCTAATTCAGTTGCAGGAAATAAATTAATGTGAGAGGAACGGAGATATTATGCTATCTGCTACAACCATACAAACAAATATGTGCTGAAGTCAGATACAGATGTGAGGTTTAGATTAATCATTTCATGGAAATTATGTGGAAAGGTGACTGATCTTTGAGTATCCACTGTACTGAAATAAGTATGTGATTTAAAATATTCTCCTAATTTAATTTTGCATTGTAACAACACAGTGTTCTTCATTTTGAGCATTTCTGTTATCTGATAACACTACAGCTGTTTCTTACTATCCCATTTACAGATTTTATTGGATGAGAGTTCTACATATCCTCTAGCTCTATTACTTAATTAATACAGCTAATAATATTAAAATAAATATTAACTTCTGTACTTGGCAGAAATCCTTTTCTGGAGCTCCCTAGTATGAAATAAGAACTCTTGTGGGAATCATGTTAATTTTTGGCAGGATTGCAGGATTTGATGGAATGAATAGTGCAACTGTATTTACTTTGTACTCTCATGTGAGCATGGCGTATAAATTTGGGTTTCTGGAAACACTTTATAAGCATCAGCCTACCAACTTTAACAACACTAATATAAGATGTAAACTCTGATGGCTCTCAGATTTCCCTTGTTGTGTCATTGCTGAGAGAATGAAACTGGCTAATAGAGATGTTCCTTCACCACAGGTTTGCATAGCTTGTGCTTTTAGTGAAATATCTGATGGAATGAGAAGAGGACTGCAGGATGATTGGGGAAGAGGGATGAGGGTGTTAGACCACAGATGAAAAATACACAAGCTTGAGTTTTCAAGCTCTGTCTCCTATTACAAACCTTAATCCTCCAAACAGGAAAAAAATGCGGCTTCAGGCAAATTAATTTTTTACAACAGTAGAAGAAACATTTATTAGAAATACACATTATGAAAATGTGTAAAAATCCCATGCCATAGGTTGGCTCTGATACCAATCTGTTGGGGGCATCTGAGGAAGATGTATCAGTGTGGCTGTGACACTTTTGTCTAGGCTCCTGTAAGTTTATCCCTTTTCCAGTTTTATCCACTATCATTCCATAACAGAGTTTTTATGGAACATAAAAACTATTTTGTAACTATTTCAGTGGAAACTGATAATAACAGAGATTTTCCAGCATGAAAGGAAAATAATTCTTGCAGATCTCAGCTATGAATAGCAATTAAACTAACTGATGGTAAGCACAAGAACCACTGGTGTTATGCCAGCACCACAAGTGAGAAACAGCTTCTGCGCTGAGATGAGAACAAAAGCAATACCAGCAGCTGCTATTGGCTGTAGAAGTGGCCACTGACTCTTCGAAACAGCACTTACCTCAAGAAGACAATAGCTGAGAGACATTAAGAGCATAGGGACAACTGGTCAGTCTGCATAACATTTATTTTCTTCCCCTCTATCATTGTTATATAATGATTACTTAACAAATCTTGAGTCATTGAAATATACTGTAGCTTAGAGTATCTGAAAGGTCATCTAGTTTAGGAGACTCCAGTGAGGTGTTCCCTATCTTAAACTGGTGAGGTTTATAACTGCTGACTCCCATCTTAACTTCATAATGAACCAAGAAACAATAGTTTCCCTCTTCTGTCATCAAAAGATTTTTCAGAATTTTGAAGAACTTTATATTAGTTACAAAACATAGCTTATGAGTTTGTGAGATGGAATTAAATACATCTTTCTCTGTTTTTAAGTGGGCATGATTTTTCTTAAACATTCTGCTTAGTCAAAATAGGACATCAATCCTTGTTTAGCTGATGTGCAGAGAAAAAAAATCAAATTGAGTTTTGCTAATCTAGCAGTTCAAAAGCTGTAAAAGCTGTCTTGATAAGAAATCATGTCAAAGTTACAATCTACTCTTTGAACAAAATGTTTTGTGTCTTTTAATTGATGGACTGTCCAGTTACAAACTGCAATACAGTATTGACTTTGAGACTGGTAGTTTCACTCAACTTTCAGGCTTAAAATAAAAACTGCTACCAAGAAAGAAGTTCTAAAAAAAAGCCAAATGGAAGGTTTATACCCTTCTTACACAGATTAGATATGGATGTATAAATAAAATTCCCAAGATAAAATTTCATTTAATCTTTTTTACCAATGCATTGGCTTTTGAAAGAAGAAACTGATACTTTCTAAGAAGTCATGTGCAAAACTCCACATATTTTCATACCTTTAAAAGCTAGAGATTCTACTAGCACACTGACTTTGAAATAAAAACTGATTCAGCTTGAGTGAAATGTGAAAGTGTGATAAAGTCATAACCCGGTCTATGCAGCTCGACCTCTGTGAAAGTCTGGATTGCTCAGTGTCACAGAGACCAAGTGGATGAGTGGCTTGTAATCATTCAGCAGTTCTGCTATAGCCTTGTGGATGAAATATTGATGAAATACTGTTCAGGTATGTGTTGTCAAGGATATATCACAGGTATGCTCAGTGTTTACTTAAACCTAAGCTTCAGTACCAGGAGAATGGGCTTGTTCACTTGCTTGTTCTTTGGTCAGTGTTAGCTATGAAAGGTGGAGAAGGAAGAGAGCCCTCTTCATTTGCCATACAGCTGTGATTTGGCCAGTCAAAAGAACAAAGAATACAATAGACTGCCATATAATTAGGCTCTTCTGTGATAAAGGAAGGAGAGACTGGAGAGAATAACAAGAGCCTTATAGCTGAAAGAAGAGAAGGAAGGAGCTGCTTCTATTCATCTTCCATTGAGGATCAATTAAGCATATTTTGATCCCTTGAAAGGACTTTTGTGAAACTGTCCTGCATTTATGTGATTTCAGATAAAATGTCTGTCAAATGTTATTGCTAAAATAGCTGAAGAGAAAGTAATGAGAAGCACAGCCAGCTGCTCCTTGGGAATCACTCCTGTGGTGGTTATTTTAGGATCATCTCACTTACAGACTATGTCTGCACTGCTGAGCTGAGTATATTACAGAACGTTGCTGGTACAATAAGACTGGCCATTCTATTGGGATAAAAGCTCAGTTGGGTACAGTAATACAACTGGAGTAAAAACCAATTGACTAACTGGAGGCATAAAATTCAGGCCTAGAAAGGGGTACAGATAGAGTATTAACAGAAAACAAACAGGAGTTTCATTCAGTACCTGACTGAATCATTTAACTTCTGCTGAAACTTCAGCAGAAAATAATTAAAAAGAGTCTGAAGAATTAATGGAATTTGAAAAAGCCAGTCTAAAATCCATGTCTTGCTGTGCATTTGTATAACCAGAACTGCTGTGAATCTGACCTTTTATTGTGCTTTCAGGTTCCTAATTAAATAGACTCCATATGCCCAAGGTAAATGTTATGGAGAAGCAAGGAAGAAGAAATAAGGAATGTGATCAAGAGAATCATGCTTTCAGAATTGTTTGTAATCCCTCTGATGTGGCTTGTACAGTGGTATACCTGTTCCCATACCATATACTAATATACGGAGGCAAAAACCCAGCTAAAAGAGATGCAGTCCAGCCCTCCTGTGCAAGTGTTTGTTCTCTGTGGTTTCCCATGTACGTTCTCTTCTAAGTGGAGACATGTTACTTAGAGCAAGCAGAAATTAGTATTGGAAGCACAGCCACTCTAATCTGGGTTTAAAAGAAATTAAGGACTAATTTTATTGAGTCTGATGGTGAGATTAATAAAGTCTAGATACAGGTCTTGGAAGGTCCTAGAGGTCTTCTCCATTTGACCAGTGTTTGGGGGCTTTGAGCACTTCCCATCTCCTAAGCCTTTGTGTATTCTCCAGCTAGGTTCTGGCTGTGGCTGGAGAAGATTCCAAATAATGAAATTTTCCTTCCTTCCTTTCACAGTAGGGAAACTGAGCAAATGACCTTTAAAGAAATTATGGCACATTTCTTATCTGGAGTACTCACAAGTTGGATGTTTTGAGTGTACGTATGGGATGAAGCAACCTCTCAGTTTATATGTAGTCTTAACCTTATGTTGGTCCTCTGTTTTGCCCCTGCATGGGCTACAAGTTGTTTCTTTCTGTCTCTCACCATGGATTATCTTTTCCAACAACAAACTGCAACCTCTTCCGGTCTGCAGTGACTCAGAAACCTTTGTTTTCTTCCAAGCCCACTCCTTCCTATGGACCATTGTTCCCATTTCTATACAATAAAGACCTGGGTTTTCCTAGTTATTTCGACGAATAACCACAGTCCTTGTTGTTTAGATTTTTTCCCTGAGGGCCAAAGAGGACAACAGAAAAGTCTTTTATTAGCAGTTAAATTACCAATTATAGAAGTAATTAAACTAGAGGGAGCTCCAAAGAAGATACCTAGTTAGGGGAAGAGATCTTGTTATAGTTCATGTTCAAAATTCCAAGTTATAATGATGTGAAATGAAATAATTTAATGGAATGATATGGAGCTGCTCCATATGAAGTCAAACTTGTTTCTGAAAAGGGGAAATCTGGGTACTTCTAATGACAACAAGCATTCTTACTCCCTTACTACAGTTTCTTGGTAAGTGTTCTTCTTTTACAGAGATAGTGGCAAGTGTGTTAATTTTTTTTTCTATTTAACATTTCAAGGAAATACTATGCTTCAGGTAAGCCCAGGATATAATAAAAAAACCCCTTACCCTTATCCTTCATAAAATCACATTTATAGTGCACAAAAATAAGTAGAATTAACTAACATGTTAGTATTTTTTATTTCAAAATTACATGCTTTTCAGCCATTTTCTTGATAAAATGCCAGCTGTGTACATGGTAAGCCTCTAAATTCCATTAAAAATTATTTTCAGAATAATCTGTTAATATAAAAAATACTCAACTCCCAACCAGGACATACCCTCTCTTTACTATCAGCAAAAATTGTTGTTGTTATTATTATTATGTCTTTAAAATCATTGGCAGTGTAAACTTGGAAATACTGTGGAGCAAGAGAGAGAGAGGGAAATATCAGCAGGTTTTGGTAGTATTTAATTTCATACTTATTTTTACTAGCATCTGCTGCACCTCTTCCTCATTCTGCTAAAGGCAGGACCTTGCTGAGGGGTAAAATACGATAGGTCCATCTTTCAAATTGAGGCCTTTAATTAATAATGTATGTTAATAATTAGTAAAAATGTGTTTCTGTGAGCAAAATTCCATCTAATGAACTTCTGAGGAGGAATCAAGCAATCAGATTCTATAGATTTTATTTTTTTTTTTTTCATTCTGTAATGTATTAGACTCCCAGGGAGGTCTTCTCATAAAGGGATTGTTGCTTTCCCTATTTATTGCTTTCTACCTTAGATGTTGAGCATAAGCTGTCAATGTCCCTGTTGGTCATGTCACCTCAACCCAGCCTCTTTGGTTTTCCCCATATCTTATCCAGTTAGCAGTTATTACCTGGATTACTACTGAAAGTGGGGCCAAGCAACTCCTTTTGCAAAGGTAATGCATGTGTGGTCAGTGTCTTTCTTGCCTGTCTTTATTCCTTGGTGTTTCTTCCTCAGTCACCTACAGACCTCTTGCAGGTATCTTTTAATTACAGAAAGAAACAATCAAAACAGGCATGTTAACAATCACCTGTCAAGAGGAGTCAAGCCACATGAAGATCAAAAGACAGACAGGTTTAATCTAAAATACATGGATATTTTGTTTTAAATGAACACTTACCTACAGGAGAAATCTCAGAATTTCTTAAGAATGGCAAAAAAATATCCTACATACCCCACATGTATAGAAAGTTGTAGAAAGATGTGTTACAGGAAACATTCAAGTATATTTTATTTTGGCATATGAGAGAAAAAACAACAATTACTGTCATGTGAAAATATAAATTTCAAAATTTAGAATTTAAAAAGTGATAAATAGCTTTCTGAATGCACATTTACTTAAGAAAACATTTATATTGCAAAAGTTTAGTGTCTTAAGTTGTTATGGAAACTATCATTTTAGAAAGATTTGAAAAAAAAGATAATTTATTTTTTGTCCATTATTAATGAAGGTAAAATAAACAACTATTCATCAAGTTCTAGTGGAACAGAAACTATGCAGAGTAAAACTAACATTTCATCAACAATCGTTTTGCCCAGCCTTGGACTGTAGGATATATTATCTTACAATACAGGCCCTAGGGCCCCAATTTGCTCGGTACTTATAAAAAATTGCCTGAGGCAAGGATTAAATGAAACACAAAGCCTTGAGTTTAGGCATGAAGTTAAGCACTTTGCTTATAAAGGACCACAGACACTATTCACACTGGTAATAATAATTGATAAAAGTATTGACTAAAGCATGTAGCAGAGCCATTAAATAATTTATATTTTGTTGCACTCCCTTTCCAATAAAAGTATAATTGGAGTTTACTCATAGGCTTATGCACAAGCTTGTCAGAAAGCTGAAAAATCACTAATGAAGACAGTAAAACATTTCTAGCAGCTGATACCAGGTAGTTTCCTCCACCCCCAGCTCATGTATATTCCCCTGCCCTCCCTACACAGGGTATGTAGCAGGTAAACTGAGGGGACAGTGCCTGCGAGGAGGGAGCTGTGGCTCAGATGGGTCTTGGGGATGGACTGGGAGGGAGCTGTGGACATAGGTGGGCAGTACAGGGAGGGGAAGTAGAGGGGAACAGAGGTGCTGTGGTGGCAGTGTTGATGAGCAGCTGAGGGACAGTAGCCATTTTCAGGGCTTTACAAAATTATGGTCCCATCCATGCCCCAGATGGGTACTTGCCTCTTCCCCTGCTCATCACAGCCTTGTGTCCTTCTCCTCCAGCCTGGGAAGGGGATATGAGTCCTCCCACTTGGTTTTGTATACCTAGTAAAATGGGGCACGAGCTTCACTGGTCTTTGAAGATGAGAAACTGTTCCAAAACCACAGAGTTTAATGTTGCTTATTGCAAGAAAGATGATTAGAGCAGATACTGGTAAGCCTCTAGCTATGACAGTAAGGTAGTGCAGGCTGTAAAACACTATATTGAAGCTGGTCATAGAGCTGAGCTGCCATGACCCCTGTGCCCCCTTGGCTGGACTGCTAATGCCATCCATGCTTGTTAAATGAAAGCTAGTGGGGTGTTTCTTCAACGTTCTGTAGCCAGTGAAGTGACACAAACACAGTTTAAAAGAATCCTTGTGAAAGTGGCTCTTTCACCTGTCATATCGAGTTTCTGACCAGGCTGCATCTGACATGCACCTTGAAAAGGAATGCCATGTTCATGCCTTTGTCACCTACAAACCAGCAGCTGGGGACCTGAATGTGATGGCCCATCTGGGAAAGCCCTTAGGAAAGGAAATGGAACAGAAATTTTTTTACAGACTGTTTCTATAAAGGGCAGTGGCCAGAAACTGAATTCGTACCAAATTAATTTACTGTGCCATGTCAATTTGGAGAGCAGTATGCTGACTTGCAGCTGAAAACTCAAATAATTTTTCAGATTGCTATATTGATTTGTAAAACCAAGCACCATATGCAACCTGAATGTGTAGCTGAATTAGTATCCTCCAGAAATATAGGCAAAATGCAAAAAATTATTTTGTGTTTGGATGAAATACTGAACATGTAGGGACATTCTAATTTATTTAACTCTCTTTTATAAATACAGAGCATTTTTTTATTATTATTTTTTAGCATGGTAATTACCAGGTAGTTTTTTTTAGATACGTTATTCCTCCTACTTGACTGAGAACAGCAAGGTTGAAGCACCAAGGTTGTGGTCATAGGATGTGCATAAGGTGAGTGATAAAAAATGCTTAGTCTTCCTTTTCTTACGTATCTCTTAATTTATTTAATGTCCTAGAGTACATAGTGGCCCTTGCAAAAACTACAGCTTTAGTCATGAGACTTTACATTAAGCTACAAGAGATATGAACTTCAGTTACAGATTATGATTTAGTGAGGTTGCATTTTTATTTAAGACAAGAACTAAAAATGTAGGTTCCCCCAAACAAGTTAAAATGACTTACATGCCAAAGAAACTTAGAAACCCCACTATACGAGTATAATCATACAACAATTTTTATCGGTCTGCTCCTCTGAGAAGATAATTCTTTTTATTTTGCCATTTTAACTTTATTAAAATTGTATTTTGTTTTTATTTGTCATAAAACCTCAGAAGTTTGAATTGCTTCTTTTTCATGAGATGAATTCTATTTAGTTTTGATATTTTCATTGCTTTCATCCCTCCAGGTAACTTGTGGTTCTTATTCTAATACAGAAATAAAACAATTTAACTAATGTTTTCATTTTAGCTTTGTAGTTTAGAGAAAGTGTCTCATGATTTTGATTAAATGTTGTCATCATGAAACAGCATGTCATAAAATACTGCTGTGATGATTCACAGGCCAATTTAACTTGCTCTGTAGTCACCTAATCCATTTTCCTGGTTGCTAAAATTCTGTTCCTGAATGTGCTCAAGACTCGTTTTATCAAGGCTCACTGAAGCAATCCGCATCTCAAGCCTAAAGCAGATAGCCTTCACACCCTAATTTTTTTCATTGCGTATGTCTTCCACAGGCATGGTCTGCTTGCACTTTCAGCACCATGTCACCTGCCTTCATCTCAACCAGCAGACTAGGAAAAACACCAGTGTTTACACAATCAGTGCTCTGCCATGAAGATCTGTCTCCTTAATATTTTTGAGGGGTCTAAAATGTTTTGGTGGTCTTTTTCTGCCCATAGAAAAGGTTGTTATCCTTTGCAGACCAAGAGGATGAATAATGAGTCTGGTTCCTGTGGAGGTTTTTGAGTGTGACTGCAATGGCTGTAAGGCCAGATTTACAATGGAATTAATTTCCTGATAGCTCCCTTCATTCCCAGCTAATGATCTGGTCTAATTGGCTAGATCAGCCAATATTTATGTTCATAACTGCTACTTAGACAACATGAGCTTGCTCTTGGTCTTGAACTGAGGCTTGGCGCAACACTACCGTGTCTGACTTGACACTCAGAAGGCAGACAGGAGAGCTTTCCTCTGCCAGCAGTAGGTCCTTTGGTGAAGCTTGGACCGATGCTTTGGACAATACACTTGAATTTCCTCTTAATTCAGTGTGTACTGTCAACATCTGAAGCAATCACTGTCCCTTGTTATTGGTGAAGGCACAAACGTCAGTCGTCAAAGGGGATCTGGTTAGTGGAGCAGACAGTGCTGTGGAGTGGAATCTGGTTTACCTAGAAATGGATGCTTTTGCACTGAAGAAGTAACATTTTAAGGGTCTTGTAGAAAATTCTAAGTTAGGGTTTCTCAAACATTTAAAAAGTCAAAGTGGGTTTTTTTTTTCATGCCTCTTTCCCAACTTGTCCTTGTGTGTCCAAATTTCACTTAACATAGTATTTAAGGATCTTAAAGTGTTGTCTTAAATTTCTTACAGTAACAATATGAGACAAAAGTGCAAATAATATTTTAAAATATTTAAAATAATTGGAATGGGGGGGCAGGCTGTGGGATAAAGAGAGATAATTAATTATTTCAGAAGATTATAATATCAAAGCATCTCACCTTTTTTAAGCAGGTTAGAAGAATGTTAGACACCAGATGGCTCCACCTCATTAGAAATCAGACTTTATCAGAGTTTGAGCAGGAGGAGGTAAAGGTAGACCTAGGGAGAGGGACTGTGATCAAACTGTCTTGGAAGTAGGGTGAAATGGACTTGTAAAATTGATTTAGTAAGTTTGCACTTTGTTTGATACACTTAAAATTATAGCTGAAGGGGTTATAAAAAATGAAGTGCTGAAATTAAGTGAAGAATGTAAATTGATGACCAAACAGAGTAAGAAACTCAATAAGGAAGCAGTCTGAAACTACAGGTGATATGTAAAATCCTGGTTTGAGAACAAGATTGGACCTAATTGACCTATTAATCCTCTGTGACAGATAAAGGTTCTCCTAAATTTAATATATTATTATTAATAATAATAATAATAATAA
>NW_010308531.1:0-241 GCF_000700745.2 Antrostomus carolinensis
AAGGCAGAGCCCCGCAGAACCCGCGCCGCGTCCGGCGGGGGGCGCCGCAGCAGCGCCGCACAGCAGCGGGGCACTGAGGGAACGCGCGCGGGAGCGCTTCAGCTTCCCGGGCTGCTCCGCTCAGCTTATGTTCCTTCAAAGGGGCAGATGTAATTTCAGGAGGCAACAGTGCAAGAGGGAGGGAGGAGGGGCGGGGCACTGGCTTGTTTGCAGCTGCCCCAGGCCGGGAAAGGCTGGGGGG